>NC_044908.1:30401352-30578008 GCF_001633185.2 Quercus lobata | reverse complement strand
CATATCAAAGGATGATGACTCGGATGTTCGAGCCACAGCTGGGCAAGATCATTGAGATTTATATAGACGACATGGTTGTGAAGAGCAAAAGGGTTTCCGAGCACGTGAGTGACCTCGGAGCGATCTTCGCTATCTTAAGGAAGCACCGGTTGCGGCTGAATGCTTCCAAATGCTCATTTGGGGTCGGGTCTGGGAAATTCTTAGGGTACATGGTCACTCACAGGGAATAGAAGTAAGTCCCGACCAGATCAAAGCCATTAACAGCCTACAGGTTCCTCGGAATCCGAAAGAAGTGCAGAAGCTCACTGGCATGATTGCGGCACTAAACCGGTTCATATCACGATCGGCGGATCGATGTCGGCCTTTTTACCTCCTGATAAACAAATGGAAAGGGTTTGAATGGTCGGAGGATTGCGCTCAGGCTTTCCAGCAGCTTAAGGACTACCTGTCTCGACCACCCATCATGTCCAGCCCTGAGGCAGATGAGGTGCTGTTTGCGTATATTGCCGTAGCTCCCCATGCTGTGAGCTTGGTGCTGATACGGGATGACAATGGGGTGCAGCGGCCGGTTTACTATGTGAGCAAATCATTGCACGAAGCCGAGGTACGGTACCTTCCTTTGGAAAAGGCAATTCTGGCGATAGTGCATGCGACCCGTAAGCTCCCTCATTACTTTCAGGCGTATACGGTCATCGTTTTAACTCAGCTTCCCCTTCGAGCAGTGCTTCGCAGCGCTGACTATACAGGCAGGATCGCCATGTGGAGTGCGCTCTTGGGAGCCTTTGACATCAAATATATGCCCAGATCCTCCGTCAAGGGACAGGTCCTCGCGGACTTGGTGGCAGAGTTTGCTGAGCCCTCTTTAGAAACAATGACTGAGAAGAAAGACATGGATGAGAAGTCGGTTGGCGTGATTTCAGCAGTCGAGACCAGGCCATGGAAGGTCTACGTGGATGGAGCGGCTAACCAAAGAGGGTCAGGAGTTGGGATAGTTATAATATCCCCGGACGGTGCTGCTATTGAAAAATCTTTGAGGCTCGGGTTCTCAGCCACGAACAATGAAGCCGAATACGAAGCCTTACTTCAAGGGATGATGATGGTTCACAGATTGGGCGGCACAGTAATAGAAGCATTCTCGGACTCCAGACTAGTGGTCGGACAAGTGATGGGTGAGCTGGAAGCTCGAGATACCAGGATGCAAGAATATCTGGGACAAGTCAAGCGGCTACAGACGAATTTTGAACCTTTCAATCTAACGCACATCTCCAGGAGTGCAAACACCCATGCGGACTCGCTGGCCACCCTCGCCACGTCCTCAGCGCACAATCTGCCGCGAATGATCCTGGTTGAAGACTTAGCCCAGGCAAGCCCTATCAGCGGAAGCCCGGCCAGAGTCCATCAGATCAGAAAGAGCCACTGCTGGATGGATCCCATAAAGAACTTCCTTCAGAATGACGTCTTGCCGGAAGAAAAGCTGGAAGCCGATAAGATACGGAGGAATGCTCCTCGGTTCTGGCTATCCGAGGACCACCAATTATATTGGCGCTCCTATTCTGGACCGTACCTACTCTGTGTACATCCAGAGGAGTCCGAGTCTCTGCTTGAGGAGTTGCATGAAGGAATTTGTGGAAGTCACACCGGAGGAAGGTCGCTGGCGCATAGGGCACTCACCCAGGGATACTGGTGGCCGAACATGCAAAGGGAGGCCCAGGAGTACGCCAAAAAGTGCGATCAGTGCCAGAGATTTGCTCCGAATATCCACCAACCCGGAGGGGTTCTTAACCCCCTCTCTAGCCCGTGGCCGTTTGCGCAGTGGGGTCTTGATATTGTCGGACCTTTTCCTAAAGCCGCGGGGAATAAGCGATACATCATAGTCGGGACCGATTACTTCACTAAATGGGTGGAGGCTGAGCCTTTGGCCAACATTAGGGACGTGGATGCCCAGAAATTCATCTGGAAGAACATTATCACCCGCTTCGGAATCCCGCGTACACTCATTTCCGACAACGGTCTTCAATTCGACAGTAAAAGCTTTAGAGAGTACTGCCGCGAGCTTGGAATCATTAACCGATACTCCACCCCTGCCTATCCCCAGGGAAATGGACAGGTGGAGGCCGTGAACAAGGTCATAGTGAACGGACTAAAGAAAAGGCTGGATGAGGCAAAGGGAAGATGGATAGAGGAGCTCCCGCACGTTCTATGGACCTATCGGACAACGCCACGGCGGTCAACCGGTGAGACCCCCTTTTCATTGACTTATGGGGCAGAGGCTGTACTCCCAATTGAGAACAACTTTCCTACGCTGAGATCTGCTTCGTTTACTCCGGACGGCAACGATGAGTTGTTGGAAAGAAATCTAGACTTAGCCGAAGAAAGAAGGGAAAAAGCAACGATTCATATGGCCTATTATCACCAAAAGCTGAGACAGGGATACGATGCCAATGTCAAGCTACGACCCCTCGGTCCCGGCGATCTCGTGATGAGGAAGGTCCTTGGCAGCGCGAAAAACCCCTCTTGGGGCAAGTTGGGGCCCAATTGGGAAGGACCGTACCGTATAATATCCGTAGCTGGAATAGGCGCCTACTATCTAGAAGATTTGGATGAAAAAGCTGTACCTCGACCGTGGAATGTAAATAACCTCAGAAGATATTATTATTAATGAAAATGGCTTCGCCCACATTTTGTTTATTGGTTATCCACTTCTTGCTGATCTGCATGACAATCCTTATAAGTCTTAAACAGAACCTAAGTCCTGCATGGCTCCTTGGACCACGGACTTAGGGGAAATTAACACTTAAAAAGACTTCGTAAGTCTTGGACAGAACCAAGGTCTTGCATGGTCCTCGGACTCAAGCCTATGGGGAAACCAAGTACAAAAAGAAAAGTCGCGTAAAGTCTTGGACAGAACCAAGGTCTTGCATGGTCCTCGGACTCAAGCCTATGGGGAAACCAAGTACAAAAAAAGAAAAATCGCGTAAGTCTTGGACAGAACCAAGGTCTTGCATGGTCCTCGGACTCAAGCCTATGGGGAAACCAAGTACAAAAAGGAAAATCGCGTTAAGTCTTGGACAGAACCAAGGTCTTGCATGGTCCTCGGACTCAAGCCTATGGGGAAACCAAGTACAAAAAAGAAAAATCGCGTAAGTCTTGGACAGAACCAAGGTCTTGCATGGTCCTCGGACTCAAGCCTATGGGGAAACCAAGTACAAAAAGAAAAATCGCGTTAAGTCTTGGACAGAACCAAGGTCTTGCATGGTCCTCGGACTCAAGCCTATGGGGAAACCAAGTACAAAAAAGAAAAATCGCGTAAGTCTTGGACAGAACCAAGGTCTTGCATGGTCCTCGGACTCAAGCCTATGGGGAAACCAAGTACAAAAAGAAAAATCGCGTTAAGTCTTGGACAGAACCAAGGTCTTGCGTGGTCCTCGGACTCAAGCCTCTGGGGAAACCAAGTACAAAAAAGAAAAATCGCGTAAGTCTTGGACAGAACCAAGGTCTTGCATGGTCCTCGGACTCAAGCCATGGGGAAACCAAGTACAAAAGAAAATCGCGTAAGTCTTGGACTAACAAGGTCTTGCATGGTCCTCGGACTCAAGCCTAGGGGGAAACCAAGTACGAAAAGTAAAATCGCGTAACTCTTGGACAGAACCAAGGTCTTGCATGGTCCTCGGACTCAAGCCTATGGGGAAACCAAGTACAAAAAGAAAAATCGCGTAAGTCTTGGACAGAACCAAGGTCTTGCATGGTCCTCGGACTTAAGCCTATGGGGAAACCAAGTACAAAAAGAAAATCGCGTAAGTCTTGGACAGAACCAAGGTCTTGCATGGTCCTAGGACTCAAGCCTATGGGAAAACCAAGTACGAAAAGAAAAATCGCGTAAGTCTTGGACAGAGCCAAGGTCTTGCATGGTCCTCGGACTCAAGCCTATGGGGAAACCAAGTACGAAAAGAAAATCGCGTAAGTCTTGGACAGAACAGGTCTTGCATGGTCCTCGGATCAAGCTATGGGGAAACCAAGTACAAAAAGAAAAAATCGCGAGTTAAGTCTTGGACAGACAAGGTTCTTGCATGAGTCCTTCGGACTCAAGCCTATGGGGAAACCAAGTACAAAAAGAAAAATCGCGTTAAGTCTTGGACAGAACCAAGGTCTTGCATGGTCCTCGGACTCAAGCCTATGGGGAAACCAAGTACAAAAAGAAAAATCGCGTAAGTCTTGGACAGAACCAAGGTCTTGCATGGTCCTTGGACTCAAGCCTATGGGGAAACCAAGTACAAAAAGAAAAATCGCGTAAAGTCTTGGACAGAACCAAGGTCTTGCATGGTCCTCGGACTCAAGCCTATGGGGAAACCAAGTACAAAAAGAAAATCGCGTAAGTCTTGACAAAACAAGGTCTTGCATGGTCCTCGGACTCAAGCCTATGGGGAAACCAAGTACAAAAAGAAAAATCGCGTAAGTCTTGGACAGAACCAAGGTCTTGCATGGTCCTCGGACTCAAGCCTATGGGGAAACCAAGTACAAAAAAGCAGAATCGCATAAGTTCTAGACAGAACCTAAGTCCTGCGTGGCACTTCGGACCACAGACTTAGAGAAAACTACTACTGGTGACAGATCGGGAGATTATCGCTTAAAGGAAATCATTTCTATGCGCGGCACACATCCATCGAGAGCCATATCTGCATCATTGCAAGTATTTAAAGTAAAACGCTACTGGCATATATCCATAGAGAGCCAAACTAACATTCCAGATTAATATTTCGAGTACACTGGAAAGAGAGGTCCTTACAAAAAATGGAAAAACAGGACGGCTCTCATATAAAAAAAAAGAGAAAGAAAGAGTACAAAAAACAAAAGCCTAAAAGACTAAGCCTCAACAGGGGGATCTTCCTTCTGCTCGGGCTGAGGAGGAGGAGCCTCAACGACTAAGTCTATGGCGGGACTCTTCGTCATCTCAGGCACAAGGGCGGTATCAGGCGCCGCCAAATCCTGCTCTGAAGTCACTTGGGCACCATCAGGATTCGCTCGGATCTCCTGAGGATAGAAGATGTTCTCGGGCAGTCTTAGTGCCGAATCCGCAGGAACTCCTGCAGCATCGAGAGCATGAGCCCAGGAGATACTGCAGTAATCCCTGCACACCTCGGGGACCTCCTCTGATAGCCTGGCCTCCGTCTCCTCAGCCCCAAGCTGGCGAGCAGCATTCTTCTCGGCCTCTGTAGCCTCTCGGATCAGCTGAGCCTCCTCTTTGACCTTTCTCAGTTCATCCTCGACCTTTTGCAGGGCAGTTTTGAGATCCTGCACTGCCTGCCTCTCGGTGACAAGGTTGAGCTGCGTCGAGTATAGCTCCTTGCGCTGGTCCTCCGCCTGGGTCTCGGCGCTCTTCAGACCAGATTCTGCACTCTTGCGCCGGTGCTCCGACTCCTTAAACTCGTTCGTGAGTTTAAGGTGATCGTGCCTGAGGGACCCCAAGGTCTTCTCCACCTCCGTCCGAGCCTGGATCTCGACCTCAGTCCGATTACGTTCACTTCGGCAGAATTCCTCAGCCACGAATACCTGCTGAGTAATCTACAGACAAAACCAAAATGCTTTAAAAATATCTAACGAGATCAAAAGAGTTAATGAAACAGTAGAAGGATCACTTACCATCGCAAGATCCCTTTTAAGGGATAGGAAGATCTCGGACTGAGAGAAACGCCTGTAAGCCTCCATGTCCCGAGGAAGGAGCAGGGGCAGCTCTAAGGCCTCAGCCACGTACCCAGCTCGGCCGCGGTTGTACTCTCTGATCGAGGCATTGTAAGGGATTGCAACCCCCTCCAACTCCAATTTGGGGCTCCATACACGCGGAGTAACCCGTACATCCGCAAGGCTCTCCTCGTCCCTACTCTCCGAGGAATTGCCCCTTCTGCTCCTCGGAGCCCGAGCAGTCTTCTGCTGCTTGGTGGGCTGAGCAGCCACCTCACCCTCCTCAGGGGTGTCAACCGGTCTCTTCTTCTTCAGGTCCGGATTGACCTTGAGACCAGGTTCCAAAGTTCCTTGAGGGACCACGGGAGGAAGGGCCTTGGCTTGTGGTGAAGGAGGTCCCTTCGATGATTGGCCTTTCCCTCTGGAACCCAACAGCTCCTTCAGAGTTTTTCCCTTTCCTGCCATGGGCTCCGTCTCTTCGTCCGAAGTGTCGTCCGAGCAGATAACAAGGGAAGGAGCACCAACCGCCGAATGTCGATCCCGCTCTCCTTCGGGATCGGAAAATTCCGCTAAGGGGGATTGCTGGACTTCCTCCTCAAAATGGAACTCGTCTATCTCTTCCTCAAGAGAGAGACGAGACGACTCAGCTTCTTCTTCAACTTGAACGGCAACGCCAGGCTCGTCTGGCGGAGGTAACTGCTCTGCCAAGTAGGGATTTCTAACACCGGGCAACACAACTGGCGGTAAATCGTGGTCGGCTAGGAACCCGTCCCTGGACACGTCAATCCTGGCCAGCCTCGGACTGCCAGCCCTTATAGCGTGACCGATCGCCTGGAAAGAGCTGCTTAAAGGTTGATAGCCCAAAACTAGATGAGCCGCACGCAACTGTCCGTCCTCGGAAATGTAAATCTCCGACCTCAGAAGGTAGTTCAACGCTGGCACGTTCACAAGGCTAAGCCGAGGAGCTACGTGAGATTTATCTGCAAACAACCAAGAAGAGTGGGGTTAGTTCAAGAAATCTACCAGTTATAAGGAAAGCAGTAAAAATAAACCCTCAACACTAATTCCTCTCCTAACAAGGACCGATCCCAAAGGACGCCGCACCTGGGTTTCCTGCCCGAGTTGGACAATGAATACCGTCGAACCACTCCCCAGAAGCAATGAGGAAGTCATTCTTCACGGTCTTATTGGATACCGGGAGACAAGAGATCAACCTAACGTCCTCGTTCCGGGATTTAAGATAATACCCCTCATCCCCGAGGCGGTGACACTCGTACAGATAGGCCACATCGTGCCAAGTAAGGCCTAGGTTCATCCGCTCATCTAGGACATCTACACAGCCTAATATCTTGAACATATTTGGGGCACACTGTTGCGGCGCCAACCTATGGTTGAACAAGTATTCCCTGGTAATCCTACGCATGGGAAGTGTCATCCCTCCCTCTATGAAAGCAATCATGGGAATGACAACTTCTCCCAGACGTTTATCTGTCACTATTCCTTCAAGAGGACAGTACCGCAGCCCAACCCCCGGGGGGATGCGGTATTTAGCCCTAAAGACCTCCATAGCGGCCGGAGTATTTACTAGTTTCTCGAACCTACCCATCTGAACTGAACTGGGAAACGAAAGTAAAGACTGAGCAGAAAAGAAGGGTCCGAGGAGAGAATTGAAACGACGAGATGAGCGAAATGTACTGGTACCTTCACAAAATGCTTGATGGGATGCCTGGAAATCACTCGTGGACGAGACGTTTCGCAGAAAATGGTCACGGCGGCGTAAGGGGCGCAAGTGCTTGTATGTCTCTGGGTTTCGCTGTAGATCTCTGGAGCCCTTTGAGGTTTATGAAACGCAGATAAAGAAGGAACTGAACCCCCCCCTGACGCCTTATATAGTCAAGAGGAGAGAGAAGAAATCACTCCTGCCTAAAAATACGCGAATGAACGATGGTCGTTCGATCCGCGCCGCACCGTTGGATGAAGGGAACATAACGCCTCCGGAAATTAATGGCCACGCCTCGAAAATTGTGGCACGTCAAAGGTCACGATCTGCACACGCGCCCCAGGTCCTCCTTATCCCTATCCACTCATTAACATCAAAACCCCGCTTTTCTCCTTGGAAGGAGATAAAAACCGGAGTTTTGAGGGGCTATTGTGGGGCCCGGCCCAAAAATAATGGGCCACTCCAAATCCAGGCCCATCCGAGGAGCGTCCTTTCCAAGGAGAGGCCACACATGAAGCGTTACTCAATCCCAGCAACGCCCAGGAAGCCTGTCCGAGGAGTAACTCCTCCTCGGACATCACGAAGCCCAGACCAAGAGCCATCCCCAGCCAATTCAGTTCACCCTCCAGACATATAAAATGAATAAAATCCAAAATATCCCTCGAAAAGCTACCACCACATTAATTGCGCCCCAACTAACCTCATGGCCGCATTAATGAGGAAAAGACCCCTGAACAGTACCGCCTTGGCCTCTGCAACTCACAAAGGGAGTGGTGAGGGCGGCTGATGGGACAGGCACTCAAGTGAATGCTTAGATGATCAACAGGTGTAAGGTTGAGATGAAAGAAGGAGAGCTATATAATGTAATGCAGTCCCCCCAAAGAAGGGGACGGAAAAAACTGTATGAAGACCTAAAGAGAAAAGGAATAGAAGGAGACTTGAGAAATCCTCCCCGCGTCTTTTATCTTCTGCAACCGCCTTATCCATGCATTCGACCGAACAGGCTCACTGAAGCCAAGTTCTTTCACCCATTCTCTACGAACATTCATTGTGGGTTGCGTCTTGGGTCAAAGCCTGATCATTAGAATTTGGGCCAAGAAAATCGTGCAACTACAACAAATAATTGTGGGAAGTTTTGAGAATAACACTTACATGATAATTGATAAGTAGTTATATATATAGCAGACTTTTCCATCCAAGAGATAACGACAAGAATTAAATTGAAACGGCATTAAAATGTTAGGAATCAAATTCACACAATTGAAAGGTTAGAGCATCCACAACAATGGAGCTAAAAATTTAGCTATTTGGCACCATAAAAAGTTACTTTATCTATTTTACCTACACATATGCTGCAACAGTGAATCTATTTTAACTTTTAACACAATAAAATAATATAAATATTACAATAAAATATTATATCCACTATAATAAAATAATATATCCACTACACACAACCACTACACACAACCATCACAGCCACAACCACAACCACCACCACCACCATAGCCCACAACAAAGAAAAAAAAAAATCAACCAAGCCCACACCCACCACCACAAAACCCAACTGAGCCACCACCACAAACACACCGATCTAAACACAAACCCACCCACACAGACATCGTATTGAACCCAGCGACCCACTCATGAACCACACTGACCCACCATAGCACACTAACCACAACACAACCCACCGACGTCGATGAACCCAACTGATGCCAACTATTCAACCACACCATAGCCCACTGATGCTAATGAACCCAAACCACCCACTGACGCTGATCTACCCACACAACCATAACCACCACCACACCACAGCCCACAGCAGGGGAAAAAAAAAAAAAAAACCAAGTAAGGGCGAGATAGGTTGGCAACGTGGATTGACGACATGGGTCTGCGGCGTGAGCCGGTGGCGTGGGTTGGCAACGTGGAGGCAGGCTAGCAACGGTGAGAGGAAGTTGAGAGAGAGCTGAGATAGTTGAGAGAGAGAGGTGAGAGTTGAGAGTTCTGAATGATAAAGAAAAGGAAAAAAGAAGAAAAAAAAAACAAATAAATAATATTTTAATAGGAAGTGAGAATAAAAAATTATTTTTTTTACCTCTCAGCTACAGTGTACATCCATAGATAGATGTGCACTGCAGCAATGAAACTAAAAAAAATAGCTTTAGCTCCACTGCTGTATGGTTATTTTTGTGTTTTGGTGGAGCTAAAATAGCTGTATAGTTTTTTAGCTCCACTGCTACAAGTACTCTTAGGGATTAAATTAAAATATGATGTAAAGGATAAAAACCAAATAGGTAATTTACACCCACACACACACTAGCTAGCACGTGCTTAGAGACTCTTATATATTTTTTTCTTCCAAAAATTAATAATTTTCAATCTATAAAGTAATCACATATATACAAAGTAAATTGCAAAAATGTGCAGCTTGAAAAGACTTTGAAGATGAATATTTATTACATCAATATTATAAAATAGAAAGAAGAAGAAAAGCCAACCCAAAAAATTTATATATATATATATATATATATCAACAAAAAAAATTCAAAAGTCTTGAAACTCACAATAAAAAAATCATAAAATTTGAGGCAGCCATCTAAAAAAATTATAGGCTCCCATTGCTTTAATTTTTTTTGATATAATCTTCCACTTTTTTCTCATAGAGTACCTTTCTTCTCTTTGTTAGAAGTTTGTGATGGTTAACGTTAAAAAGAAATATTTTTTTGGTTGTAATTTTTATAACAAATAATTGTTGAAAGTTTTGAGAATAACACTTACATGATAATTGATAAGTAGTTATATATATATAAACACTAAAAAAGTAAGTGGATAAGAAACATGAATTTAGTAGGATTATATATAATCATAAAATTTAAGGCAGCTATCTAAAAAAATTATAGGTTCCCATTGCTACTTGTGTGTGTGTGTGTGTGTGTGTGGATATAATCTACCACTTTTTTTTTTCTCATAGAGTACCTTCCTTCTCTTTGTTAGAAGTTTGTGATGGTTAACATTAAAAAGAAATATTCTTTTGGTTGTAATTTTTATAATAAATAATTGTGGGAAGTTTTGAGAATAAGACTTTCATAATAATTGATATGTAGTTATATATATATAAACACTAAAAATGTAAGTGGATAAGAAACATGAATTTTGTAGGATTTTAAAATGGAACACAATTTTACGTATTTATTGTAGTAAGTGAATATGACATATATAGATAAATAGATAAATAAGCAATAAAATTTTTTTGGTAATTTTAGGAGTATTTTTCTTTTATATGAAAAAGATTGTTATTTTTTTAAAAGAAGCAAACGTGCATACGTTTTATTTTTTTATATAATTTCTTTAAAAAAAAAAATCTAATTTATATATTTGTTTTGTAGGCAATGTTTTAGTAGGAGTTAGAGATGTGTTTTTATCAAATTGTTTTATCTTTACTTAAACCTAAGGAAGTATGTGTATTGTTGAACTAGCCAAATATCCAACCCAAACAGGAGAAATCTCTTAAATAAGAGTGTATATATATATGGTTAATTCTACTGTGCCCCCTATTTTATTTGAAGGGTACGGTACCCACTAGTAGACAACCTATTATACCAGGTTAATTAAACATCACATTTGATGGTACCATCTTCACATTTTGTAGTACTAACATCACATGTGACTGTACTTTTATCATATACGGTAGTTCCCTTATTTTTTCTCACATTCGATGGTACCATCTTCACATTGTGTAGTACTAACATCACATATGACTATACTTTTGACATATTCGGTAGTTCCTTTATTTTTTTCCTCACATTTGATGGTATTTGATGGTATCATCTTCACATTGTGCAGTATCATCTTCACACTACGTAGTACCAACATCACATATGACTGTACTTTTGCCACAATAGGTGGTTCCCTTATTTTTTCTCATATTTGATGGTACCATCCTCACATTGTACAATACTAACATTACATGTGAATGTACTTTTGTCACATTTGGTGGTTCTTTTATTTTTTTTCTCATATTTGATGATACCATCCTCACATTGTGCAGTATCAACATCACATGTGACTGTACTTTTGTCACATTTGGTGGTTCTCTTATTTTTTTGCACATTTGATGATACCATCCTCACATTGTGCAGTACCAACATCACATGTGATTGTACTTTTGTCACATTTGGTGGTTCTCTTATTTTTTTGCGCATTTGATAGTACCATCCTCACATTGTGCAGTATTAACATCACATGTGACTGTACTTTTGTCACATTCGGTGTTTCATTTATTTTTTCTCACATTTGATGATACTATCTTCATTGTGTAGTATTAATATCACATGTGACTGTACTTTTGTCACATACAATAGTTCCTTTTTTTTTTCCCTCACATTCGACGGTACCATCTTTACAATATGCAGTACTAACGTCATATATGACTGTACTTTTGCCACATTTGGTGGTTCCCTTATTTTTTCTCACATTTGATGGTATCATCCTCACATTGTGCAGTACCAACATCACATGTAACTATACTTTTGTCACATTTGGTGGTTCCCTTATTTTTTTTTCTCACATTTGATGCTACCATCATCACATTGTGCAGTACTAATATCACATGTGACTGTACTTTTGTCACATTCGGTGGTTCCCTTATTTTTTTTTTCTCACATTTAATGGTACCATCTTCACACTGTGCAGTACTAATATCACATGTGACTGTATTTTTGTCACATACGGTAGTTCCCTTCTTTTTTCTCACATTCGATGGTATCATCCTCATATTGTGTAATACCAATATTACATGTGACTATATTTTTTTTACATTCAGTATTTCTTTTATTTTTTTTTCTCACATTTGATGGTACCATCATCACATTGTACAGTACCAACATCACATGTGAGGGTACTTTTGTCACATTCGGTGGTTTCCTTATTTTTTTTTCTCACATTTGATGATATCGTTCTCATATTATGCAGTACCAACATCACATGTGACTGTACTTTTGTCACATTTGATAGTTTCCTTTTTTTTTTTTTTTTTTTTTTTTTTTTTTTTTCACATTTGATGGTACCATTCTCATATTGTGTAGTACCAACATTACATGTGACTGTACTTTTGTCACATACGGTGGTTTCCTTATTTTTTCACACATTCGATGGTACCATCCTTACATTGTGTAGTACCAACATCACATGTGATTGTACTTTTATCACATACGGTGGTTCCCTTTTTTTTTTCTCACATTCGATGGTACCATCCTCACATTGTGTAGTACCAACATCACATGTGACTGTACTTTTGTTGTATTTAGTAGTTCCTTTATTTTTTTCTCACATTTAATGGTACCATCTTCACATTTTGTTGTATTAATATCACATGTGACTGTACTTTTGTCATATACGGTGGTTCCCTTATTTTTTCTCACATTTGATGACCATGAAACCTAAAAAAATGACCGTAATGGCCCGAAACCTAGACATTTACCAAAATACCTTTGAAACCTAAAAAATAACCGAAGGACACTTGAAATCTAAAAAAGACCAAAATACCCCCCTAAAATCTCTAATTGCACAATTGACAATAAAAATTTTATACAACCACTCTATTTTTTTTCAATTTTTTTTTAAACCTTCTACATTTTAATTTTAATAACGTTTTTTAATAAATACATGAGCTAATAAATAGCCATTGATAATCCAATTGACAAAATGATGACTAAAAATCTGTCATTATAACCAACTAATTTTTTTTTTTTTTTGCCAACTATCGATGACTAAAATGTTCTATATCAACATAAAGAGAGAACTTAAATGCATGAATTTTTTCTCAACATTTAAAATCTCAAACTAAAATATTTTTTCTTAAAGTTCTTAACAACTAAAAAGTTTTATTTCAAGAGAGATGATGGAGTATCCAAAATATGTGTTTTTTGCACAAAATTCAAAATAAAGAAGCCATTAATAGACCAATTGACAAGATAATGACTAAATATCTTCCATCATAGCCAACTAAAAAAATGTCTTGCCAACTCTTGCCAACTAAAATATTTTAGAGAGAGAAAGAGTACAAATATATGGGTTTTTTCTAACAACATTCAAAATCTCAAACTAAAAAATTGATTCAAACTGTATCTTTTCTACTATTTTTTCTTTGACAAGGCTCAATTGCATAACTTATTGATACCAAATATTGACGTATTGTTGTGAAATAGGAGAATTCATCACTTTTCTCTTTCCTCAATCATAACTTCAATTGCATTGTCCATATATTTTGCACCAACTCTAGGAGCTCTATTCCTCCCAAACAAGATCTCAATGTCCTCCAATTTTCAATAACTTTGTTTTTATAAGCACATGCTTTTGTATTTTTCTAAGGAGAAAAAAGAAGAAGCAATGAGTTAACTTAAATAAAATAATTTGGACAAAAAAACAAAGGAAAGGGAAAAAATAAAAATAAAAAACTATACATTATGTGATGATTGTATTAGTGATAGACTTATGTAGAAATGAGAGGCATTATGTACCTACAGAATTTTCTCAATGCAATCTTTAAACACATGGACAAAACTTGTTTATAGCTTGAAAAATGCAATACCAAGAAGTAGTTAGCACATGGCCATATAGTTGAGTTAGCCCGAGGAAGTCATTCAGCTAAACAAACATCATATACGACCCCTCTTAGCCATTTAATTTAAAATATTTTTAAATTTGAAATTTCATATTTTACACAATTGATACAAAAACTAATGTAATTTTTTTTTTTTTTTGGATTGGGCAAATTTTGGGTGTTATAATATTTTAGCTCTCTTGATTTGAATGCTATATGAAACCATTTTTCCACAGGTTCATACCACCTACTTGCACTTGGAGCTAAATATAGTGTTTTTTACATTATAATAATGGTAACTTGAAATGATATACAACTCAGTTTCATGTACTACAAACAGGTCTCTTGTTGTAAAGTATCTAAAGGAAGTTGAAAAACTACAAAGAAATCCATTACAAGTATCTTGACGACTACTTATTCTGCTACTTGCTCATCATGAGAAGGAAAAAATTCATTTACAAAGAAATCCACTACAATGTGTTTCTTCACATCTATATTTGAATACCATCATGGCAATAATTGAAAAAGAGATAATCAAAAGCATCTTGCAATTGGTCTACATGTCTGGATTATTCATTCCTGAGTTCTTAACATGGCAACTTCTAACTTGTAGGAATTTTTGTAGCTCAAGTGGTAACTAAAGTATCTACATTTACATGGTATAACTATCAACACTTAGAAAAATGAGATGTTCATAAGGGCACACCTCGTTGCATAGAGAATTTTGGTAGTTTTCTACACATCAAAGAGGAATTTATCAAATAAAGCATATAATAAAGACATTATGACTAAAGTGATAAACACCAAAGGAACACAAGAATTAAAAATAAATTAGTATCCTTAAAATTTATAACAAAATATTTAAATGAGAGCATTTTCTTAGCATTCTGTTTGGATTCTGATAATTTATGCAGAATACTAGACATGGTTTTGGTTGATAGATTACATAAATCATAAATGTTGTATATGACCAAGACTTAAAAAGACATTTTAATTAACATGCACTCTAATAACAATGTTCTTATGATCTAAAACATATGCCATAATTCATATAGGACATTTAAAAATCCAGCCATGTTTACAGCACCAAAAGACATCCAAACTTTTTATGCAAATTTACACTCTTATAACTCAAGAGGAAGACCACAGACCAAGAAAATGTCCACTGCTATGCTGGAGTGCATGCAAAATTGCAATATCAATAACAATAACTTCAAGCCTCAGCACCCTAAAAGAAAGGACCTGAGTACCCAATTCGTATCTCTAACTTCCAATTCCAATTAGTACATTAACTAAGGGTCAATATGTGATAGACAAAGGAACTCCCCAAATTAAAGAAAAATATAATTTATTTCTATTGTAGCCTTACCATATTTTGCAAAGTACATGGTAATTCATGGGAGATACAAGAGCCACCCCACTCTGATTGGATGGAACAGGAGTGGCCTTAGAATTCCTAAGGTTCCAAAACACAATCTTAGGAAAATTATTGTACCCATTCTTCCTAAACTTTATGTGATGCTTGCTGTGTGCATCACCACTTTTACTTAAAAATACAAGGCGACTTGCAAAGTCAACAAAATAAGCACTTGTCATATAAAATGGAGAATACTCACAACAAATTCAAAAAGCATAGCAAAAATCTGGGTGCTCCTCCAGTATTCTTTCTCCAAAACCCTAAAATTCAAATCCAAAAAAAAAAAAAAAAATCAAAACCAAACGAAAACAAGACATTTGAATCAAATTTAAAATCAATATGAATCACAGCAAATAAATAAATAATAATTATCGACGGTGACAGTGGTAGATTATCTGAAAGTGGTGGATGGTGAGCAATGACAGTCACACTCTCGTTCATCCTCTTGGCCTCTTTCGTTCTCTATTTTTTTTTTACCAATCATTCGGTCTCTATTTCTTTCTTTTCTTTTTGGTTTTGTTTGCTTTTATACCCTACCCATTCTACCGGTAATAGGTTTACTACTAAACTCAAGTAAACGGTCAGGATTGAAACAATAAAAATAAACGGTTAAGATTTGGGTGGGTACGGTATCCACTTAAAAAATAAGTGGGTACCATAGAATGACCCATATATATATATATATATATATGAAATGATGCTACAGATACAAACTACATTACAAAATTTTTTACAAACTGCTAATATGATGAGTGGTTATTGGTAAATGAAAAAATGATTTTAATTGTAAACCTAGATGAAAACCAACAAGATTTTGGCCACATCAACATTTTGTAAAAATCTTATAAAATAATTTGTGGTCGTAGCATTACTCATATATATATATATATAATACTTATTATTTATTGATGGGATATATATGACACTTATCACTACCGCATAAATTCACAATAACAATAAAAAAACATTCTTATGAAAAAAAACACATAAAAATGCAAGAACATAAATAAAAATAATTAATGAAATACGCCTAAACAAAAACATGTAGGGGCACGCGCGGCAATAGAATTTGAATATATTGTCTATATATGTTTGTGAAAGCCACGTATAAGTCGGTTTTTTTTTTCTCCAAAAAAAAAAAAAAAAAGTCGGTTTGGAATTCAGAAGCCTACCTGGATTCGGTAAAAGGGGCTTAGCCGACTTATATAGTTATATTTATTGGGCACAAGCACAGCACAGTGAGTTTACTTTACACACAAGAAAATCTCAGTATACGGTGGGATTGAAAATCAAAGGCGAGCCAGACAGAGTCAGTGTCTAATAATGAAGATGAAGGTGGGTTTTCGATTTGATCCGAGGGATGAGAATTTGATAAACTTCTTGAAGAACGAGGTAAAGGGTCATCAACAGCGGCACCTAAATCATTTTGTTGTCAAGGATTGTGAGGTGTATGGCGAAATTCCTCCATGGGAAATATATGATTCTCATACACACTACCATTTACACACCTGCGGCCGAAAACTCTTCGTGTTCGCCAACCTCAAAACAACCGGCAATCGTGTGTGCAGGGCTGCCTCTTGTGGAACCTGGCTTGCAAAAGGCAAGCCCAGAAGAATCCTTGATTTTCAGGGAAATCTTATTGGGATCGACAGGATGCTCAATTTTAAGGCCAAGGATCATGATTCGGGCAAATTCAATAAGACTAATTGGATAATGCACGAGTTCTCCCTTGCAAATCAAGAATCTCCTAGAACCAACACAGTCCTCTGTGTCATCTATAGACAAAATAAAGGGTCAGATTATGAGGAGGCCAATGGAAGAGTTTCTACTGCTGCTGCTGAAGAGGTCTCAATTTTCAATACAACTGCTGTGATGTCACTTGAACAGGAAGAAGCCCAAGCCCAACAACGCAGAAAAAGACTCTGCCTTGAGCCTAATGCTGGCCCTGATGCAGATGTTTATTCGCATGAAGAACTTGCTGCAAGGTTGGATAACACATGCCCGGATGAAGCATTGAGCCAAATATTTTCTGATTTACCACCCTTGGTTGAACTATGCAGTCAATCCGAATCTGACCCTGTTGCTTATGCTGATCTGATGAAGAGATTGCTGCATTAATTGCTGATCTGACACGACCGGATGAAGCATGGAGTTGAATCTTTTGTCTATGAGATTGTTCTAGTCTTAGACAGATTCTTTTTCTTTCTCTTTTAAAGTCTTGCACAGATTGTTTGTTCTTCTCTTTTTTCAGTTCTTTATTTTTATTTTTATCTGAATCAACGATGTAACCAGATGACCAATCTTTGGAACTCTAGCATATTTCTCAAGTAGTCAATAGCTTATAGTTAGCATATCTATTTGTGTATTCATTTAAAAATTTACGTAATCTCAATAAAATTTTCACTTTTCGAGTAACATTATTGTTTGTTGCCTTGGTGGATTCTTTTATTATTATGGAAATGGTTCACAAACCTTCTTCTTATTAACAAGGCAGAATTTAAATTTGTTTCCTATGCCACCCCATAGAAATCCCTCTGCAACTTCTCGATACACAGAAATGTTGAAGGGTTAGAAAAAAGGGTAAGGTTGCAGGAATGGCCCTAGGATTTCAAGTTAGGGGGGAGTATAAGCAAAAATAAAGTACTATGTCCACAACATTTTCATTTTGGGTACCCCTTGTGATGTGACCACAGCTCTCAATATATGATTTATTACTTAACTGTGAAATATTGAATTTTGTATAATTCTTGTTGACAACAGAGATTGCCCAGACTTGTTATTTTTGTGCTGCTAGGAGGCGAGTGCCATTCCTTTTTTGCTGCACTGACGGCATGTCGTGCTCTAAAAAGCACTACTAGGATAAGTGAGGCGTATGGTCTGCCTTTTAAAAAAACATTACTGTTGTTGCCATGTATTAACTAGCAACTTCTTTAATCAAGTTGTAATTACAAGAAGTTGCTTTGGTGGTCATTAGATTTTTTTTTCTCCATAGTCTGAAGGCATAAAGCTGTGTAGTGGAGTATTCACCAGTTAACACATAGGCACACACTGGCCAAAAGCTGAGAAGACAATATATAAGAAATTCGATCATTTTACAATGAAAGACATCTGATTGTTCTTTAGCCACTTGTCAGAATGTAGCTTCATTCAGTTGATTTTTTCAATATGGACCTGCTTATATAACAAGTATTCGTCTAGCCTCTGTCTCTCTCCCCCTTCTTTCACAAATGTCTTCTCAGCAATATACTGGTAAGATTATTGTGAAGCAAAAGAATTTAGTAACATTGCATGAATTTTCAAGGTTAATTGTAGATATCCACCTTAAACGATGAGGGAATTTGCAATTATCTACCTGTACTGTGGTACAACATTCATTTCAGAGTTTATTATCTTATATTTTATGGACTAATGCGCATGTCATTAATATCCGACTTGACTAGGACTATGTCAAAATTAACTATTCAGTTCTCATTAGCCTTCTAATTTGTCATTGTAGATATTCTTGAAAGGGTGTTTAATAGCGCAAATATTTGTAGTGTATGTGTGTATGTAGGATGTACATCGCAAATGACCCTATTGTTTTGGGTGGATTCCTGCATTTAACCTTCGTTTTTATTTTGATAGCAATTTGTATTAGCTTCAGTTATGCTTTTACATGAACACTACAAATGAGGATGGGATGTATGACGTATTAACTTTCCCATTGAAAATTACCATTTGTTCTTTATGGTGCATTGTCATTCAGTATTCCCTCATGATTGCATCCTCAGCCACTCTTCACAGTAGGTTTTGCTGCAATTCAGCTTTCGGTTGCTGCAGGCTGCCATGTTAAAACTACTTGTGGAAAAGTATAGATCAATTATTGGCAGCTGGTGCTAAGAAGGCGGTATCCTACACTGCTTATGTCATTTTTAGTTTGCTTCATCCCCATATGCAAGCAGTTTGAAATTCTGACAACTTATGTAGATAGTGGATTTGATTTGAACTATTTTCTTCATTGACAAACTCCCATGTACCTGGATCGATCTTCCTAAAGCCCTGCAAGAATCAAATTTCAATTTAAGTGTTGCCACTTGCCAGTAACCGATGAAAATTAAACCCTCAGTCAGATTGAGATTATCATTTTTCCTTGGTGACACATAAACCCATCAAACTTTTGAGACAGACTAATTATTTTCTATTAGTCAGCAAGATCAAATTTTATTTCCTGTAAATGATAAGAGAGTAGAAAACAGTGAGCTAAATATTATATCGCTTACTTTTTGAACCAAATAAAAATGAGAAAGGTGCCACATAAAAAAAGAATCATTGAGTTAAATATACGAAAGCAGCAGTGGTATTGGTATACATGTGTGAGTAAAGTTCAACTTTGAATAATGATGAGAAGAATGGATGGTTCATATAACATAGTTGAGCTCATATCCATTGAGTTTATACGCCTTCCTTTTGGGTCAAGTCCGGCTATTTTTTCCTCAAATCTGAGTTGCGGAGTATGCCCACAACTGATAACATTCCACCCGTTCAGCCAAAACCACCATGGAAGCAGATTTGGAACCTTTCATTGCCAAGCAAAATCAAAAATTTCTTGTGGCATGCATCTCGCAATGCACTGCCAACGAAGGAAAATCTTGTGAGACGTTATGTTATAACTGACCCAACCTGCTCTTTCTGCACTACTCAAGCCGAGGATGTATTGCATGCTATTTGGAGTTGTCCGAATGTATCACAGGTTTGGGATGAAGATCCTCAATGGCAGTCCCGACGAGGTTCAACGCACTCAAGCTTCTCTCAATTGCTGTCCACAGTACTGGAGTCCGATTGTGATACTGAGATGTTCGCAATGATAGTCTGGACTTTATGGTTCCGGCGCAACAAGGCAAGCTTCTCACCACCTGGGATCCCACTAGAGCAGGTGCTTCAACGTGCCTATGATGGCCTTTAGGAGTTTCGGACAGCCAACCAACCAGCACGGCAACAGCGACCAAGACAGTAGGTTCGCTGGTCTGCTCCGCAAGCTGGGTTTTACAAGATAAATTTCGACGGAGCGTTGTTCACTTCTTTGGACAGAGCTGGCATAGGGGTCATAATACGGGATTGCAATGGCTTGGTAATGGCATCCTTGTCTCAACCAATTCCTCTTCCACTCACTGCGTTGGAGACAAACAATTGCAGCAGCAAGAGCCCTGGGATTCGCACTAGAACTGGGACTGAACTCGGTTATTTTGGAGGGTGACTGAAATACTCATGAAATCATTGATGGAGGATTCACTATCTGTAGCTTCATCTGGTCTTAATATAAATTTTAAAGTCTTCTTTCTCAATAATAATAATAAAAAAGTTACATTAACTAAAGTTTTTTCTCCTCAACGAGTGTGAGTAAAACTCCTGCATGGATTGATTAACAAAAAAAGAAAAAAACAAATATATGAATTGAGGTGTTTTCTTCCTCAAGAAGTGGGAGTGAAACTTGCCCACAAAAAAAGCACGAATTGGATTTAATGAAGTTGGAAAATAGGAGTTGATAACCAAGGAGAAAAACAGAAAATTACAAAAACTCGCCCACTAAAATCAGTTAATTTAATTACCAATGTGAGCGGTGGAGTTGCATCACAAATTATGAAATTAATCTTGAATAAAGATATTGATTATAAAACTTTGTAATTTATGGTGTACATTACAAAAGTCCCAAAACTTGGGGTGAATAATCACAATAAACCGAAGTACATAATGCCAAAACTTAAGATTAGCCCATAGGTTAGTCAGGTTGTGCTTTTCTTAGTTTGGTGGTGTGGTGGGCCTTTTTTACATTGTTGGGCCTCAATCTCTTCTGCTGCACTGCAACCCGTTAGTTTGAGGTAAGAGAGTTGGGACTGACCTTACTGGGGCTACGCTTCCAGCCAACTTGTGCACAAGTTGAGCCAACCCAATGTAGATGCTAATGGTGAACTGAGAAATTGGTGAAACTTCAGACTCGTCCAAAAGAGTCGTCCAGGCCGGGAAGACAAAAATAGCTATGCTTGACAAAACAGTCGTCCATAGGCTTATGGGTCGTCCATGGGCTTATGGGTCGTTCATGAGGATTGAATCAGGATGATTCTCAACACAAGCAAATCCCATAAAGATTTATCTTTATGGACCACGTGTTATTATTCCACAGCATGAACAAAATCTTGATTCATCGCTATAACCTCCCCCTCAGTGCTCAACTTCTAATGACAGTTATAGGAGAATCATAACTATTGTAGCGGTTGAGGAAGTTGAGATTGAATCCTTTGGTCTCCTCAAACGTAGGAGAAGTTACAAGACAAATAACCGCTTCAAGAGTACAATATATAAACACTCATTCATGACAAGAAAAGGTAAGTGTGACAATTCCCAAAAAGTTTGAACTCTAGAAATTCAGAGAAAAACTAACTTAAGTATCAGAGGGTTCTTGGCCAGTCACAACCAGTCTCCTTTCATTGTTTGTTTTCCTTTTCAAGCCTTCCAGATCATTAAAGCTCGAAGCATTCAGCCAACTGATTTTCTGTGCATTATCAGTTGGCGTCATTTGTGGGGATGATCATTTTTTATGTTTTGCAGTATCTTTCTCCGACAAAAGGCTACATGGTTTAGACAAGATCAAAGGCCACTAGCCCAAGCCACCAAGAGAGTAAGGATGCTTCTAGCAATCCCCATCGTGATCGCCAGTCACCAACTGTCTCCCATCCAACACATACAGTCCTTGGCAGCCGCCATGGCGGAGTTAACTCGTCAGAACCAAGAATTGACTAGGGAGATTAATCTAAGGAGGCAATGTCGTGAAGGATATGCTGAAGGACAAGCCTAGAGTCAAGAAGATAGAGGAGGAAATGCTAAGCCCGAGAGGTAGTCAAAGGGTACCACTTCGCGAAGGGTGCCACATTTGGAGAGGGAGATGGATCATATGAGGAAGGTCATGGACGAGATGAGGGAGAACATGAGAAGGGCAAATCCCGTAGAGGATTTAATTCATCGATCAGACTCCCCTTTCATGACTTCCATCAACGGTCACCTCTTGCCTCCAAAGTTCAAGATGCTTTCCTTGGACTTGTATGATGGAATGTGCGACCCTTTTGATCATATTGCTACTTTTAAGTCTACGATGCATCTCTAAGGGGTTCCAGACGAGACTATGTGTAAGGCCTTCCCTACTACCCTTAAAGGACCAACACAAGTATGGTTCAGCAAGATACCTTCGAATACTGTGAGTTCCTTCGAAGAATTGAGTAAGCTGTTTGTCAACAACTTCATCGGAGGACAAAGGCATAAACGTTCCTCATCTAGCCTGCTAACCATAGAGCAAGGAGAAAATGAAAGCTTGCAGTCGTTCATTACTTATTTCAATAGGGAAGCCCTAACAATGGACGAGATGGACGACAAGTTGTTATTGGCGGCCTTCCATAATGGAGTTAACTCTGATTTATTCATTCATAAGCTCTATTTGCAGGAGCCTCAGACTATGGCTGAACTCGTCCATTCAGCCCAAAACTTTATGAATGCAGAGGAACACAATTATAGCTAAGAAAAGGAAGAGACTTGAGTATATGGAAGTAGATCTCCCACGACATCCTGAGCAGGGTCCTAGTCCAAAGAACGCTCGGACGGGAAAGAAGAAAGATCAAGACAACAAGAAGGTAGGCTCTTCAACACGGAGTCAGCAATACACACCCTTGAACATGCCGCTTGAACAAGTGCTTATGCAAATCAAGGACAATCCTTCCTTGAAGTAGCTAGAAAAAATGAAGGAAGATCTCAATAAGCACAATAGGAACAAGTTTCCATAAAGACCATGGGCATGATATAGACGAGTGTTTTGATTTGAAGCAGCGGATAGAAAATCTCATCAGGCAAGGGATGTTGAGAAATTTCCTTGGTCGAGGTCACAAAGACGAGAAGATGAAGGCAAAGTTAGAAAAACTGTCATGACCCCCTTTTAGAGAATTAAGAGTTATTATAGGAGGGATCTCGACAGGGCAATCTTTTAAGTCAAGGAAAACATACCTAAAGGTAGTGCAAAATATACAACTCTTAGAATGATCCCCAAAGACGAGGGAGACTAAAGAACAGGCCATTACATTCATTGACGAGGATGCTGAAAGTGTTCACCACCCACATGATGACGCGATTGTCATTACTTTGCTTATTGCTGATTATATGACCAGAAGGGTGTTAGTGGACAATGGTAGTTCGGCAGACATCCTGCACTACTCGGCTTTCCAGAAAATGAGGCTTGGACAAGACCAACTTCGTCCAATGAACTCACCCTTAGTGGGATTTGGAGGTATGAAGGTACAACCCACGAGTACTGGTACGTTTCCTGTGGTGGTAGGAGCATATCCTCAACAGATAACCAAAGAAGTGAACTTTCTTGTGTTGGACTGTTCATCATCATACAATGCCATCATTGGGAGAACAACTTTGAACAGTTGGAAGGTAGTAACGTCTACCTACCACCTGTCAGTCAAGTTCTCTATAGAGTACGGGGTAGGGCAAGCGCAAGGAGGCCAGTTAGCAATAAGAGAATGTTATTTAGCCATGTTGGCTATGGACGAGCAAGTTCAGACAATGAGCATTGAGGAGAGAAGAGTTGTTGCAGAGCCTACTGAAGTGCTGGAAGACATTTCTTTGGACGAGAATAACCTTGAGAAGTTTACTAGAATTGGAACAAGTATGAAGGAAAAGACGAAGCAAGACCTCGTCCAATTCTTAAGGAAGAGTATTCAATTGAATGTGTACCCATCTTCCAAGCCTGTTCATCAGAAGAAAATGGTCTTTGCTCCTGAGCGAGACAATATTGTTAAGGAAGAGGTCCAGAAGTTAACCATAACGCAATTTATTCGGGAAGTCTATTACTCGGATTGGTTAGCTAATGTGATGATGGTCAAGAAGGCAAATGGCAAGTGGAGAATGTGTGTAGATTTCATTGATTTGAATAAAGCTTGCCCTAAGGATAGTTATCCTTTGTACGCATTGATTAGTTGGTGAACTTAACAGCAAGTCATTAGTTGTTAAGCTTCATAAACACATTCTCAGGGTATAATTAGATAAAGATGGATGAGTCAGATCAAGAAAAAACGTCATTCATCACTAGTCAAGGTTTGTTTTGTTATAAGGTAATGCCCTTTGGTTTGAAGAACGCGGGGGCAACTTATCAGAGGTTGGTTAATCACATGTTTCATCCACAGATAGGACGAAATGTGGAGGTTTATGTGGATGACATGCTGGTAAAGAGCCTGAACGAGGATAAGCATCTAGATGACCTCCAAGAAACCTTTGACACGTTTATATGGTACAACATGAAGTTAAATCCGAGCAAGTGTGCTTTTGGAGTCTTGTCCGGTAAGTTTCTTGGGTTCATGGTTTCTCACAGAGGAATTGAGGTGAACCCCGATAAAATCCAAGCGATACTGAATATGGAGCCACCAAGGGACATCAAGGAAGTCTAGTCCCTCATCGGATAAGTTGCTATCCTTAAGAGGTTTGTCTCAAAAGCTACTGACAAGTGTTTACCATTTTTCAAGGTTCTTAAGAAGACATTTGAATGGACAGACGAGTGTCAGAAAGCCTTCCAAGACCTCAAGATCTACCTCACTATAGCTCTTTCGTTAAACCCGTCCATACCTGGTGAAGAATTGTATTTGTATTTGGTAGTGTCCCCACATGCAGTGAGCTCAGCGTTGATTAGAGAAGAAGGAAAGGTACAGAAGCCGGTCTACTATACAAGCCGAGCACTAAAAGGGGCGGAAGGACTGTAGTGACCCAAAAAGGGGGGTCTTGCATTCCATGGAATCCCACATTGCCTAGGGAAACACATGAGAATGTGTTTATAAGGAATGACCTTTCTTCAATGTGTAGAGGCCTTTTCCCCAGCGCAACCTGGGGAAGAACAAAACCATGAGGGGTATCAGCCCCAAAGTGGATAATATCTACACAGTTGGGGCGGGGTCGTTACAGATGAGGATAATATCTACATAGTTGGAGCGGGGTCGTTACAGATGGTATCAGAGCCATACCCTAGCTGGAAGTGTGGGCCCCACACACGAGGATGCGTGTGCCCGTAAGGGGGGTGGATTGTAGTGACCCAAAAGTGGGGTCTTGCATTCCATGGAATCCCACATCGCCTAGGGAAGCACATGAGAATGTGTTTATAAGGAATGACTTCCCTTTAATATGTAGAGGCCTTTTCCCCAACGCAACTTGGGGAAGAACAAAACCGTGAGGGGTATGGGCCCCAAAGCGGATAGTATCTACATAGTTGGAGCGGGGTGTAACGACCCAAGGAAAAGCGCTAGCCACATCTGCGCTATACCTCAAAAGGACTAGTCACAATTGAGGCTCATTGTAGTTGTTAATAAAGCCCAGTTCAACCCAGTAAATACCCGATGTGGGACTCATCACACACCCACACACATCACACAATCAATCAAATTGTATAGCGCAGATGTGGCTAGCGCTTTTTTCTTGGGTTGTTACATATGGTATCAGAGCCGGTCCGGTAACCCCGTGTGGGTTCAGAGACACTACCCCACAAAGTGGGCCCTAACGAGGACGTTAAGGATTTAAGTAGGGGAGATTGTGATACCCCAATTTGATTGATTGTTTGATGTGTGTGGGTGTGTGATGAGTCCCACATCGGGTATTTACTGGGTAGATCTGGGCTTTATTAACAACTACAAGGAGTTTCAATTGTGACTAGTCCTTTTGAGGTATAGCGCAGATGTGGCTAGCACTTTTTCCTTGGGTTGTTACAAGGACGATATCCTATGATGGAAAAACTAGCCTTTACTTTGGTTACAACTTCTAGGAAGTTAAGGAAATATTTTTAAGCTGATGTCATCAATGTCTTGACAAATCATCCATTAACAAGTTGTAGGCCATAGGACGACTAATCTAATGGGCCATAGAACTTAGTGAGTTCGATGTTAGGTACCAATCAAGGAGCGCGATAAAAGCACAAGTATTGGCAGATTTCATTGCAGAGTTCACTCCTAATCAAGGAAAGCTGGACGAGCTGGGTAAAACTCAAAGATGGATCGTCCATGTGGATAGGTCGTCTACACTATATACAGGAGGAATAGGAGTTGTTTTGTAGTCCCCAGAAGGAGATGAGTTGAAGTACAAGGTTCGTCTGAAATATCCAGTAACAAACAATGAGGTGGAGTATGAAGCCCTTCTCAAAGGGCTAGAGTTGGCAAAATCCTTGGGGGTAGAAACAATACTCGTCCAAGGAGACTCCTAGCTGGTTATGGGTCAAGTGAATGGAACTTATGAAGCTAAGGAAGAGCGGATGAAGAAATATCTTAATAAGGTAAGACGCCTTATGAAAAAAATTAAGGAAGCTAGTTTCACTTAAATCCCAAGAGAAGAAAACATGGAAGTAGATGCTTTAGCAAAGGAGGCCTCAGCGAGTGAATTAATGGACGAATTTGATGAAGTCCAATATATGCCAAGCATAGATCTTCCAGAGGTACAACAAATAGAAAGTGAAGAAAATTAGATAACCCTAATAGTAGCTTACCTAAAGGAGGGAAGGCTTCCAGAGGAAAAGGACGAGGCCAGAAAGCTAAGAATCAGATCAGCCAGGTACATCCTTATGGACGAGGTACTATACAAGAGAGGCTTTTCTCAGCCTTATCTAAGGTGCTTAGCTCCAGACGAGGCAAACTATGTACTAAGGGAAGTTCATGAAGGAGCATGTGGAAACCATTCAGGAGTAAGGGCACTGATCCATAAGGTCGTTTGTGTAGGTTATTACTGGCCGACTATTCAAGCAGACGCAAAGGCTTACATCAAGGTGTGTGACCAATGTCAATGCTTTAGCAATGTCCCCAAGCAGCCATCACAGTATCTCACCCCAATGACGGCCCCGTAGCCTTTTGCGCAATGGGGATTAGATATCTTGGGCCCTTTTCCACTTGGAATTAGGCAAATGAAATTCTCAGTAGTAGGAATTGACTACTTCACTAAATGGGTGGAAGCGGAACTCCTAGCAAAGATCACACAGCAGAATGTCAAGAATTTTGTTTAGAAGAACATTGTATGCAAGTTTGGGGTCCCTAGGGTATTGATATTAGACAATGGATAGCAATTTGATAACATACTTTTCAGGGACTTCTGCAAATACTTTGGAATTCAGAATCATTATTCCTCACCCGCCCATCCCCAAACAAATGGTCAAGCAGAAGTGGCAAACCAATCCTTGTTGAAAATCATCAAGACTCGACTTGAGAGAGCAAAAGGAGTATGGCCAGACAAGCTACCAAATGTTCTGTGGGCTTACAGGATGACGGTGGAACCCCTACAGGGGAAAATTCTTTTAACCTAGCTTATGGAAGTGAAGTAGTAATACTTGCAGAAGTACATATGGCCAGCCACAAGGTGAAGAGGTATCAAGACAAGGATAATGAAGAGCAACTATGCCTTAACCTTGATCTAATTGATGAGATAAGGATGGATGCAGAGCAAAGGATAGCAAGGTATAAAAACCTTATGGCCAGATAACATGATGCAATGGTAAAACCTAGGCATTTCAACATGGGGGACTTCGTCCTAAAAAGGGTCTCTTTGGCAATCAGAAACCCAGCTTATGGGAAATTCGACCTAATTGGGAAGGACCCTACAGGGTGATCAATTGCAAAAGACAAGGGTCATACTACTTGGAGGCCTTGGCCGGGAGAAAGTTAGAGTACCCTTGGAATGTTGAGCACCTAAAAAGGTATTATCAATAAGATATCAGCCTGGACGAGCATTATCCTAGACAAGCCAAAGTTTGTGTTGTTTTCTATTACTTGCATGGGTGTGTTATTAGTATCATATATTATGTTATGTTTTAACTCCTTAAGGATGTATTAGTTTTCAAACTATGTACTATGAACTATGGACGAAGTCATGAACTTAGGTCATATTTGTGTGTATTTTTAATTCCTTAAAGGCACTAGCTTCTAAGCATGTGCCATGCTTATGGATGATGTTTATGTTATGTATATATAGTTTGGATTGGATTCCCAATGTATGTAATGTTGTGTGAATTCCCAATTTTCATATTGTTTTCATTCAAACTAATCCACAATAAGGCTAAAAACCCAAGACGAGTAAATTCTCTAGACGCAGAGATGTAACGTCTATAAGCTTTTCTTAAAATAAGGATAAACCAAAGAAAAAAGAACCTAGGGAATATTCGTCTAATCGATGGACGAGGTAAAACCTAAGGTGTGTTCGTCTAAGAAATGGATGAGGAAAAACTTGCACGCAAAAAGTATTTAAAATTCATTGATGAATTTGATCAGCCACAGTCCAATCTTTGGACAAAAGCTAGCAACGTCTTGCCAAAAGATGAGTAAAGGACCATCCAGCCCATGGACGAGGGATAATACAAGCTAAGTCAAATCTATGGACGAATGAAGCTAACAAAAAAAAAAATGTACCATCCATAGACGAGTTATACTTGTAAAAATTTAAAGAATGGTAAAGAATGTTGAACATGAACAAATTCTTGCCATGGACGAGCCATGGTTGAAACCAATATAATGGATGCAAAGAATATTTGTCCATACAACAACATGTTTAATAACAAAAGAAAAGGTGATAGGAATAAACATTCATCCATTAGTTTAAAAAAGGGTGGATGACCACTGCCCAAAAATCCTTATAAAGTAAAGCTTAAAAAGCAATTTTTTGAGAGGTCATCCTAAAACTATAGATGAGTTAAATGTACTTGAATTACTTTGAATGGTCCAAAAAAACAGACAAAAAAAAAAAAAAGAAAAAAAAAAAGAAGAGAAAATACAAGAAATTAAAGCATTAAAATCTCGTCTTCATTAAGGGGTATCAACATCAGGATAGTCTTGGCCTGGTTGGGTGGTGGCATCATCCTTAATATCCTCAGAGCTTGTCTAGAGGAGGGAGCTTGTAGCAACACCAAGGTTGAGTTTAATGGAGCTAAAGTCTACTTCAAGGAAGTTTTCCATAGCGTCCATGCGAAAGTCTTCAAAGCCCACTGCGTAGTTGGTGTCCAGTAAATCAATGTACTATTTTGAGGCTTTGAACTCCACCACTACGTCTTCTTTTGCCTTGTTGAGAAGGGTACTCAACTCATCGTTCCTCTTTTAGAGGTGGTCAAGACAAGTATCCTTCTCAACAACATCAGTTTTCAGCTCCTCAACCAGGTTTTGCAACTCCTTGGCCTCGTCTTTGGCCTTAGTTGCCACCTCAACCCAATGCTTGCAATCATAACCCAATGCTTGCAATCATCCTTAACCTCTTGGATCCTCGTCTCAAGCAGGATCCTGGCCTTGTCCATCTCAATGGCCTACTTGGATGCAGCTATGAACTTTGACATAGCCTATACAAGTGATTAATTTTTTTTTTGTTATAAAATGTATACATATATACATATTACTATGACAAGACGAGGTAAAAGTAATTACCTTGAAAAGATCATGAATACCAGAGTGCTCAAAGTCCTTCAGGGACATGTCATAGCATGCTATCACGTCCTCACCAGTCACTGCCTACTCAAACCTCTCCTAAGTTAAGTCTTCATTCTCCAGGAGATTCATGGGAGCTCGTTGAGAGGGCTGGGACGAAGCAGGTGCATTTTTGGATGGAGGATCTCTTGTAGCTTCAGTATCCACGTCATGGATTTGGACAGACGGCTGCTTAGAGATAGGAAGAATAGGTAGGCCAGGCTTGACCACCTCAAGCTTAGACGATTTGAGCTTAGCCCTCTTCTCTTAATGATGACTTGGAAGGTTCTCCAAGTCAATAGCTTTTGATAAATTCTTTCTTTTGTCCCCAACAATAGGACGAGGCTAAGACTGAGCTTCAGGTCTGCCTGCCTCATCCACAACTTCCTTCCCCTTGTTTTCCTTATTGGTCGCTATCCCTAAAAGAAAATGTTGAAGTGACAGCTAAGGAATGTATAAAAATTGAATAACTTCTAAGTAAAAAAGAAACTCACGCCTGCGAATAGTGAACTCGTGGGTGATAACTTCAGTTGAAGGTTTAGGACCAAGACCCCACGTGGCAAGATGCTGAAGGGTCACCAGAGAGTGAAAGCTCCTATCAGCGTGTAGACGAGCTCTACGGACGCGATAACAATGAAATTTACTTAGAGATGGTCGTTTAACAGTTGAAACAAAAAAGAGAGAAAAAGGTTAGATGATTATAAATAAATAAATGTAAAAAAATAAAAAATAAAAAAAAATAAAAAAGGAGAAACTTACCTTTATGATGAAGGTTGCCTAACTCTCCAGTATATGGGGCAAATGTATCCCTACCAACCTCAACAGGGTGCCCAGACCATAAACTAAAGACGAAGAAGAACTCCATCTTTCAGTTTCTGTCAAAAGTAACCAATGACTTAATTAATTTATAGTTATTGCCCCTGGCTGTAAATTGATAAAAGTCAAGGGACTGATTAATCTCAGAGGGTTTGTAACAGTAAAGGAACTCGTTCACAGTGAGAAGACGGTCCCATTCAAATACTTCCCTCCACAAAACTTGCATAAAGACTACGAGTCTCCATGCATTGGGGTTAAATTGACACACTCCTAAGCCTAACCTAGTAAGTAATTCTCTAGCAAAGGCATTTAGGGGTAACCTAAGCCGCCTTAGAAGGTAAGCCTCATAGATGCCTATTCCAAAATGGAGTTGGCAGCACCACTCCCCACGGACGGCTAACCTAGGGTTAAGGTCATCTGGAATTTGGTACTAACTCCTAAGGGTAGCTAGTCTCCTCTCTTCCGTCTTGGAGGGAATACCTTCAGCACAGCTATATATAGTCTCCACCTCGTTTATAGGAGTGGATGGAGGAACACTCGTCGAGGTGCCAGCCTAAGACCCTGAAGCTGTCCTCGTCCTAAGGTGTCCTTGGAAAACCTCTAAGGGAACCCCAGGGACACCAGATGTGTATTCTTTAGTGGTATTCCCACTACCACTACTACTACTGCTGCTACTATTGTGGCTATAGAATTAGTGTAGCTAGAGGAGTCACAATACTTGTCTATAACTTTATCTATACTATTGCTAGATGAAGAAAGAACAATCTCAGACATTTTGAAATTCTAAGGACAACCTAAAGAAGATGAAGAGAGTACCTGGCTCTAAACAGATGAGAACTAAGGACGATGAAAACACTTCTAGATAAGGTGCTGGACAACAAAATGCCAAGGAGGAAAATTTCAGAAATGTGAAGGGTAGGAGAGGAATTCTACTATTTATAGGCAGTAAAATTTGGCATCTGAAGCGATGTGACCAATCAAAAAATGACATGTGGCATACTCCTTGAAAAAATGAATCAATGTGACCAGTCTCCAATAGAATCATGACACGTGGCACACTTAATACTGGCATGAGGACACACGTTCGAAGAATAAGTGTTAGGTTATGCAATACTTTGGATGACCCTTGGACAAATGGGCAACTGATGGTGAACTGAGAAATTGGTGAACTCCAGACTTGTCCAAAAGAGTCGTCCAGGCTAGGAAGACAAAAATAGCTATACTTGACAAAACAGTCGTCCATAGGCTTATGGGTCGTCCATGGTCTTATGGGCAGTTCATGAGGATTGAATTAGGACGATTCTCAACACAGGAAAATCCCATAAAGATTTATCTTTATGGACCACGTGTTATTATTCCACGGCATGAACAAAATCCTGATTCATTGCTATAACTTCCCCCTCAGTGCCCAACTTTTAATGACAGTTATAGGAGAATTATAACTGTTGTAACGGTTGAGGAAGTTGAGATTGAATCCTCTGGTCTCCTCAAACGTAGGAGAAGTTACAAGACAAATAACTGCTTCAAGAGTACACTATATAAACACTCATTCACGACAAGAAAAGGTAAGTGTGACAATTCCCAAAAAGTTGGAACTCTAAAAATTCAGAGAAAAACTAACTTAAGCATTGGAGGGTTCTTGGCCAGTCACAACCGGTCTTCTTTGATTGTTTGTTTTCCTTTTCAAGCCTTCCAGATCATTGAAGCTCGAAGCATTCAACCTACTGATTTTCTGTGCATTATCAGATGCGTCCTGGCATAAGTGCTGTAGGCTGAGCGTATGGCATGATCACAACGGGAATAACTGTTACAAACGTTATGGCAGGAATACAGTATAGTAGGATAACTACAATACTAAATAGAATAAATAAAACTAACACCGAGAAAATGGTAAAACAGAGTTACAACAGAATAATACAGCCAATAGAAATAACATTATAGCAGAAAAGGCAAATAACTCAATAACTGAACAATAGGCAAATCACCCAACAAATATGAATAGTTAAAAAATAGAGGTAAACTTATCTACTAGACGATAAACTGAACTTTTCAGTAGAAGCGGACCCAAAAAGGGAGCCAATCTCTAATGCGAGTAGCCTCAAGAAAGGCTCCTGCCATAAAAATTACACATTTTGGAGAAAGGGTCTAAATTTTTTGAGCTTCGATTCTCAATTTTCAGAGAGTGGGTCTGTTAAGAGGGAGAGAAAAGATAGTCTATTAATGCATGCCTCTATTCCTACCATTCACTTTCTTTCTCTCTGGTTTCCTTTCCAATCTTTCTTTCTTTTCTCTCTGGTTTTTCTATGTGTTCTTTTTTGTTTTCTCTCCTTTCTTTTCTACTTCCTCCCCCCAATCTATTTGTCTCCCTTCATTGTTCATGGCTATCCCCTTTTATACCATCTGCCATTATGGGATTTACCATTTTCGTCCCTCAATTGATTTTGGCTTCGTATGGATATCCCTCCAGGACTGCCCACTAACCTGCCGACTGCCTAGCCACTACCTCTGCTCAGAGTGTGTTGGTTGCACCACTCTCTATTCCCAAACAAAATTACTTGTCTTGTTTATTACCTCTCTCTGTTTTTGTTTTACCTATATGGATAAGGATTAAGCTACCTTATCACTTACCTCTATGGCGTGTATCATGTGGTCACAGCCCATACTTACCTCTTTTAAGTAAGATGTCATCATAGTAGAACATTTCCCCCAAAGAAACTTGAGCGGGAACCCCAGAATAGACCCTCTTTTCTCCTCATCGCCAAAAGACACCCTTTGAATACCTTATCCAGTGGCCCACCTCTCATGTATTGGCTGGGTGCCCTGGCCCTTTGTGCATGCTCCACTCCATCTGAATTTGTTTCTTTTTGGCCTTCACACCATTTCTACTGCCCTTGCATTGTTTGATTCTATTGTATATACTAGTTGATGTTTATCTTTAGTGGTGTGAAGGATGCATGGGCTTTTGGGCTCATATTTTCTTCCTTTCATCTGTTCTTGGACTAGGAATCGCTTGGGAAAAAGTCTTCATCTTCCTGCTAAGCCCATACTTCCTTCTTTATGGCCGTGGACCTTTTTGGCTACTAATCCTACCATATCACTTGTTGTGTCTGTTACAGCTTTGCCTTTCTTTTTATTTCTTATTATCCTGTGGGCTTACGAGCTGATGTTTTTGCCATGTCAACCCACTTCTTCGTCAATCCTTTGCTCAGGGCTTCCTTGGCTCACTTTCCACGTCTTTACCTTTTTTGGGCTTATTGGCCAACATTCTTGCCACGTCAACCTATTTTACCCCCTTTTTCCTTGGGCTTACTTGGCCCATTTGCTACCTCTTTACCTCTTTTTACCCCCATGGGCTTGTTACTAAATTCTCAAGACTTCCTCGGCCCTTTTACTACACTTTTACCTCTTATTTCATTTTTGGGCATATTGGCCATTAAGCCAACCGATTGAGTTTACCAATTCATTCTTTGGGCTTCCTTGGCCCATTTAGTTCTTTTTAATTCTTATTATTCCCATAGGTTTATTGTTTCAGTCCTTGGACTCTCTCGGCCCATTTACTGATTCTTTACCTCTTTTCATCTTCATGGGCCTGCTGGCCATCAATCCCGCTACTTCAACCCGTTGGGCCTGTTTCCTTATTTCTTTACCATTTTGCTCCTCATTTCCTTCTCACCTTCTTTATTGTTGGACTTTTTTTGTTGTTGGGCCCTTTGTAAAAATGAGCATCAATAGGTGGCAAAGCTTCTTCTAGCTCTTACATTAAGTTGATTTGAAATTTAAACAAAAAAAAAAAAAATCGTTTCATATTATTGTAGTTCAATGACATTGGTTGGTCAATTTTGCAAGAGAAAGCAAGGTTGAATTTCTCCTCCCATTTATTGTAATAATTGAATTACATATAAAAATAAAAAATTCTACTAGTGTGAGTGCATTGAGTTTTTTCTTAAAAAAATATTTTAATAAGTTACAATAAAAAATGAGAAAATTTGAATTCTGGGTGTTTCTTTTGAAAAAACTAAAAAATGTCAATTGAGAGTTACAAAACTATTGGCAATTTGAGCTTTTTTTATAGGTATAGTTAACGGATGTTATTAGGACATTTGTTAATAGATCATTTTAGAAATGTTTTATTATTATTTTCATGAAAAATATAGAAAAAATGTTATAAAAATTAATTATTTTTTTCTTTTTTCTTAAAAAGTTTCTAAAAATATTTTTTAAACCAATACACTTAGATCATCTATTAACTTTTTCCTAGATATGAACGTGGCTTGTAAAATGCCAAGTATGTTTTACATTGTATAAAATATACGAGTAATTCTATAGACACAAACTATTTTATAACATTTTTACAAACTGCTGGCGTGGTTTTAGCATTTTTCAAATAGTTACTGTAAGTATAAATGTGATGTTAGTTATGAGCTCATATTAGAACTAGTAAAAATTTACCACATTAACTGTTTGTAAAAATATTGTAAAATAATATTTGTATGTAGCATTACTCAAAATATAATTGCTGAATATCGTTCTGAGCTTAAAATATATATATATATATATATATATAATTGCTAAAGCTTCGCATTAGGTGGGTTGTGCTTTTCTAAATTAGGTGGCAAGTTTTCTAAACAAGTAAATTAGCTGAGCTAAGTTAGCATACCCACCTGGGCCACCTCCAAAACTTGATAGTTTCCAACTATACAACAAAATGTAAACTTTCTCCTATAATTTTTTTTTTTTTTGGTAAACTGGAATTCAATTAAACAGAAAAACTAAAGGGCAGAGGCAACATCAGTGCCTATTCTGTCCGAATACAGCCCACATCTATCTACCTCAATGAGAGGGATCAAGTCCACAGGGGGACTAGACAGCAGAACAAAATTTACAGATTGAAAGAGGCCTAATCTAGATAGTTTGTCCGCGCACGAGTTGGCTTCTCGAAAGATATGTCTGATATGACACTGAGGAAAGAGAGCAATCAGATGTTTACAATCGTCAAAAAGAGGGGAAAGTATAGTGTTAGCAAAGGCCGGGTTATTGAGAGCATCAACTACTGCACTAGCATCCAATTCAACCATGACAGATTGAAGATTCAACTAGTGGCAGAGCTGAAGGCCATCCCGCAGCGCCCAAACCTCAGTTATAAAGCTGTTGGTGTTCCCAATATGTCTCGAAAAACCTCCAATCCAGTTTCCTTACTCATCCCTTATCAATCCTCCACAACCAGCAGCGTTCAAAAGATCAGATGCCGACCCATCTGTATTTAATTTCACCCAACCTCTATCTGGTTTCTCCCATCTGATTTGTCTAATCATTCTAGCTTGGTTCCCTTTAGGCCGACTGATGCACAAGGCATATTCTGTGGCTTGCATGATGATGCTCTTGACCAAATGCGGATTTGCTCCTTTGCCTTTAAAGACTGCTTGGTTGCGTTGATTCCAAATAAGCCATATGGCAAACAGAAACAAAACATTCCAAGGGGGATGATTCGAAGAGGACAGCCTCTTTGGCTTTGTGTTGGAATTTAGCCATTCATTGATTCCCTGCAAGAAGAAGTTAGGATTGTTGCTTTGAGCCCCAAGATGGTGCCATGTTGGTTTAACCACATTGCAGTCTCGGAGTGCATGGAGAATGGATTCATTTGCTTCATGACACATCAGGCAAGAACCATTTCACTGCATGCCTCTTGCTGCCAAACAGTCTATCACACCTATGGCCTGGTGTAGGCACTTCCACATGAACATTTGGATTTTTGTAAGGGTAGACAGCTTCCAAATCCACGTGCCATCAAAAGTGATAGTGTCCTGGTAGTCCGAAGCTAAGAGGTAAGCACTCCTAGCATCAAAACCCCCTTTAGGGGAGAATTTCCATGCTAGTTTATCCCCATTTCTCATAAAGATGGGAGTAGGAACAGCCTGGACAAAGGCCTTAATTTCCGGGGGAAAATCGAATGGAATAGAGCTCCAATCCTAACCACTAGTAGTGCACACATCTCTGACTTTTAAGTTTTCAGTCTCATGGGGGAGGGGGCCTTGTAAGAGATTCCTTAAAGGGCCAAGATCTGACCAGCAATCAAACCAGAAATTCAGCTCGCTGTTGTGGCCGGGCACCCATTTAACTCCCTTTTTAAACACCTCTTCCCCTTTTCTCAACCCTCTCTATGTGGGGGAGGAAGCAAGTCTAGCTGCGTTTCTGGAATTAATGCGTTGTCTAGTGCAATACTTCAGCTTTAGGACTTTAGACCAAGGAGCATTGCCTTTTGAATGCAGCCTCCAGTTGAGTTTGGCCAAAAGGGCTGTATTTCTGCCTTTGGTTGTTTGAAGACCCAATCCTCCATGATTTTTAGGTTTGGTGACTTTGCTCCAATTAACCCAGTGCATTTTTTTGGCTTGATCAGTGGTCCCCCAAAGGAAATTCCTGTTCACCCGATCTAATCCATCTAGGATCTTGCTTGGCAATAAGTTGCATTGCATTACATAATTAGGAATAGTGGATGAGGAGGATTGAATAAGAACCATTCTACCCGCCATGGATAAAAGGTTTGCTTTCCAACCCGCGAGTTTTTTCTTAACTCTATCTAGGACAAAGGAGAAGTCATGACTACAATTGCCTGGATGCTTAAGCGGAAAGCCCAAATACTTTCCCAAATTAGAAGTTGGGGTAAAGCCGAGACTATTGGACAAAGCTTCTCTTTGCTCCAAGTCTACATTTGGAGAGAAATAAACCCGGGACTTCACTACACTTATAGTCTGACCCGATTTAGCACAAAAATCATTAAGAACTTCCCTGATAGCTAAGCAGTTCTTCGGGTTAGCATGAGCAAACAGTACCAAGTCGTTCGCGAAGAATAGATGGGAAAAAGGCAACCCATTCCTAGAGGTTTTGACTGGGTTCCAGCTCTTATCCGCACATTTCAGCTCTATCAAATGGCTCAAAAACTCCATGCAAATGATAAAGAGATAAGGGGAAAGGGGATCCCCTTGCTTGATGCCTCTCGAAGGCCGAAAAGGCTCCAGGCAGCCCCCATTAAAGAGAAGGGAGGAAGAGACTGAAGAGAGGCAACTCATAATTAAATCAATCAAACTACAAGGGAAGTTTAAGTTAAGAAGCATTTCATGGATGAAGCTCCATTCAATCTTGTCATAAGCTTTTTCAAGGTCAATCTTGATGGCCATAAGGCCATTTTTCTCTTTGGTTCTACCAATAGAATGGACTAACTCTTGGACAATGATAAAATTATCCACCCCTCTCCTCCCTGGAACAAACGCAGCTTGAAGAGGTGAAATTAATCTCTCTAGATGAGGCCTAATCCGAGTCACAATAATTTTAGTGATGATCTTATAGACCGAGTTGCACAAGCTGATAGGTCTATAGTTGGCAATAGTTTTAGGACCTTGCATTTTAGGGATAAGAACAATATGGGTTTTGTTGAGATAATCAGGGATTTTCCTTTCAGAAAAGGCTTTCAGCACTTCATCCTTGACTGAGTCACCCACAGTAAGCCAAAAACGTTGGAAGAACCCCGCATAAAGGCCATCTGGGCCTGGAGCCTTATAAGGTTTCGTAGACCATAGAGCATGTTTAATCTCATCAATGCTAACCCTCTCTTCAAGGGAAGACTTCACCTCATCAGTAAGTTGAGCACGCCACTAGTACCCCACATTTGGGACCCATTGACCACTTTCCTGAGAGGTGGTATACAACTTGATAAACCCTCTTCTAAAATGCTCCATCACCTCCCTTTCCTCCGTCAACCAAATCCCCAAATCATCCATTACTGTTGCAATGTGATTTCTCTTCCTTCTTGCAATAGTAGAAACGTGATAGAAGGATGTATTACGATCGCCCTGAATCATCCAGTTAATTCTGGATTTTAGGGCCCACAGATCACGCTCCTGATCAAGAAGAAGCTCAAGATCCTGATGGAGTTGTTTTTCTAAAGTAATGAGATCATTGTTTGGGTGGGCAGCCAGCACTTTCTGAATCCCGTAAAGTCTAGCAATAACTCTCTTTTTCTTATGGTGAACATTGCCAAAATGAGTTTTATTCCACACCGACGCATCCCTGGAAAAAGTGTTGATACACTCTGCCAAATCTCTGCCTCCGTTCCAGGCCCGAGACACCACACTAGGAAAGGTGATATCAGAGAGCCAGAATTCTTGGAATTTAAACGGTCTAGTAAGATGAATGGCCCTATTGGAAAGAGACTCCATAAGGACCGGGCAATGGTCTGAGTGACATCTAGGAAGATGCGTGACTTTTGCATCAGGAAAAAGCAGACACCAATCCGGGTTCATAAAAAATCTATCGATTCTCTCAAGAATAAGATTATTAAGTTCTCTTTTGTTTGACCACGTGTATCTCGGCCCCGAGAACCCCATATCTCGACCCCGAGAACCCCATATCAACCATGTTACAAGAATCAAGACAGTCCTTAAAAGCTAAAGAGCGATTAACATGAACTCCTCTGCCCCCATACTTATCCTCCTCAATTAAAGGTTCATTGAAATCACCAGCCATAACCCAGGGTTTATTATGAAGTTCAGCCACCTTAGACAGATTATCCCATAATATGTGCCTTTCCTCACTCCTAGGATTAGCATAAATTGCGGAAAAAATCCAGGTAAGATTAGAAGGGCGTACCTTAACTTCGACATGAATTTCCTGCTCTGTGTTGGCTAATGCTCCCACTTCCACTCTGTTTGAATTCCACAAAAGCCAAAGTCCTCCAGTGTACCCTATCGTTTCAGTGTGAATAGCCCCATCAAACGGGAGCGTGTCTGTAATCTCTTTGGCTCTAACACCACCAAGCTTCATCTCCATGATTACCATAATGGCAGGATCATGGATTTGAACCAGATCATGTATATGACTCCGAAAATTGGGCTTTAGAGCGCCCCTGCTATTCCAAATGATGATCTTCATTATGGGGTAATGGACGGTTGTGGGGTACTCTTCAAAAGGATGATTTTGCATCACCCCCTTCCTCGGAGACCATTCTGTCCTCTTCACCACTTTCGTCACTAGGACCATTCCTGGAATGCAAGCTAGCTGAATTTCCCACACCCCCAGCTTCAAATCCCAAGCTTTCTTCGCCTTCAAGATGAACCACCTCGTCGTGCACATGGCCCCTGCTTTGATCTCGACTTTGCTCACCTGAGAATTTTTGCTCGCCTTCCCAATCATTAATGGTGCCCATACCGTCATCAATGGTGGCCGTGAACATGAAGGTGTCACAAGGGGAAGCCTCAGACCCATGGTTAGCATTTTTAGAGGCACTAGCACAGAGGGAAGTAAGTTTTGACGGCGCACCTAGGGAGAATACCAGAAGGGAAGTTTCTAGCAATTTTCTTTTTGCCTCTTACTGAGCGAGAATTTTCCTTTTTGTTTAAAGCTAACTCGGGTAGAGGTTCTAGCTTACCAACAAAAGCGGCATTGGGCTTACCTTTAGTGTCTGAATTCAGGTGTGGGCCAAAGCCCATCGACGAGTTGCTCACTGCCACATGCTTCATATTGAAGCCCACCTTTGTTTGCTCAACCCGTAAGTTTTTGGACGGGAATTGGTTAGCAAACTTCCCATTTGATTTGGTGGTCCCTGCCATGCTGGGATTTTGTTTTTTTCCCCTTGAAGCTCCTTTTTTCCTAGTAACAACCATCCAGGGACCGTACTGACAAGAGGCCTCCTCCACTACACTCGTACCCGACGTGGATTTGTCAGTCAAGGTACTGGGCAATTCAGTACGACATTCCTCATGCCCATTGCATGACCCATCGTTCTCAACCGGAGAAGCCGCTGCCGTGTCCACCGAAACCTTGTTCTTTCGGACTGTGTATGGGCAAGCTTCCTTCAAATGACCCACCCTTCCACAGGAAAAACAGAGCTTCTAAATTCCTTCATAGTTCACGGCCTGTTCGAAACACCCGATGAGAATGGTATCGATCAAGGGCTTGTTGATATCAATCTGAATACACATCCTCGCATACTTACCCCTAGCTTCCATGGCAGTATGCGTATCTATCCTAAGAACCTTCCCAATGGATTCGCCGATCTCTCTCAGAATTTCTGTCTCATAAAGTTCAATGGGCAGCTTGTAGAGGCAAATCCACACGGCAACCAGAGAAATGTTCGCTGTGGAAGGCTTGAAGAACCGTTCCCATGGCCTAATGGAGAGGAAATGATCCCCCAAAAACCAAGGTCCTCGTCTTAGAACAGAGTTTAAATCTTCCTTGGAGAAGAAACGGACCAGGAAAAAACCGTGGCTGAGATCCACGACGTCCATTCTACCCTCAGGTTTCCAGATATGATTTAATTTACTCTGCATGTAGAAGAAACTGACCGAACGCCCTACCAGCTTAACAATGACTGCTTTACACCAGCGCTCTCGTAAGCGCTTCTTGGTGTCTTTCGATAGCTTGATGGCTACCAGACCTGCGCGGAGTTCATTGATATCCTCGTCTTCATTTTCTGAGTCACTTTCAGCGTCCATGTGGTCCGTGAAGTCAAAAGCATGGGCAAACGCTCCAGGGATTTCACCCACGAGCTTGTCCCTGAAAGACACATTAGACTGGTTCCAATGGTTGGAGTTGTTTTGCGGAGGATAGCCGTCGCTGGGACCCTCATTAAACTTGGCATGATGGCTGTCTTTCACCTTCTTGTTACTCCTGGCTAACTCTGCTTCTTCTTCCCTGGAGAGCGTACGAGGCTTCATGGTCTTTTCTTAGCAGTGTTGTCTATGTGTTTTACTTTCCCTTGATAAGATATAAATGATACTCCAATTAAACCCCTCCTATAGTTTTTCCAAGTATACAACAAACGTTCAACAATCTCCTATTCTTGTTCTTATCAATCTGCTACCTTTAGCATGGCTGAGGCTCTAGTTTGTATCATCTTAGAGCAGTTGTCTTCAATCACTACTCAAGAGTTTAAGTTGGTTCTGGGTGTTGACGAGGAAGTCCAAAAGCTTGCAAGCAATTTCCAGATAATCCGGATGGTGCTCAATGATGCTGAGAAAGACAAGTGAAAGAGAAACCTGTGAAGCTTTGGATAGATAAGCTCAAAGATGTATCCTATGATGTGGAGGATGTGTTGGATGAGTGGAACACTGCAATACTCAAATCAGAAATTGAGAGAGAAAGAAGAGTTGATAAGATTTCTGATCTCAAGAGGAAGGTAAGCTCCATCTTTCCTTCCTCTTCTGGCTATTTGAGTCAAGTAAAACAACTTTTTTTCCGTTATGATATTGCTCACAAGATAAAAGAATTGAATGGAAAAGTAGATGAGATTGTTAGAGAGAGAGATTTTCAGGTTTGCATTGTCTAGGGGCATTGAAGAAGTTGAGAGACCAAAAAGTACATCCTTTGTTGATGTGTCTGATATATGGGGTCGTGATAAGGATAGGTGTGATCTAATAAGCAACCTATTAGGCAAGGGTGGTCATGAAGAGAGAAGCCCTCATGTCATATCTTTAATGGGTATGGGAGGTATTGGAAAAACAACACTTGCCAATTAGTCTACAATGATCATGAGGTGAAGGCCCATTTTCAAAGTAGAATGTGGGTTTGTGTTTCTGAACCTTTCAATGATGTTAGGGTTGCCAAAGCAATCATTCAAGAAGTTGGAGGTCTTTCCCCCGACAACAATACTGAATTGGAAACTCTACTAAAAAGTATTTGTAATTTGATCAAGGGAAAGAAGTTCTTTCTTGTCTTAGATGATGTATGGACTGAAGACTACATAATTTGGGAGCCATTTAAACTAGCACTCCAATATGGTGCCCAAGGTAGTAGAATTCTAGTGACTACACGTAAAGAAAGAGTTGCAGAAATAATGGGGAGTGCCTACAGGATCAATTTGGAGGCACTGTCTGATGAAGATTGCTGGCTGATATTCAATAAAATTGCATTTTTGGAGAAGAGTCTACAGCAATGTAAGCAACTAGAAGACCTTGGCAGAGAACTAGCAAAGAAATGCAAAGGCTTGCCACTTGCTGCAAGGACTTTAGGGAGTCTTATGCGCTTCAAGAAAAGTAAAGAACAATGGAAAAATGTTTTAGATAGTAGTTTGTGGAAATTAGAAGATGTTGAAAAAGGACTTTTTGCACCTTTGTTATTGAGTTATTATGAATTACCCTTCACAATGAAACGATGTTTCTCATATTGTGCCATCTTTCCTAAAGATTATGTGATTTATACAAATGATCTGGTCAAACTGTGGACGGCACAAGGATATCTCGACTTAGAAGAAAATATGGACATGGAATTGGAAATTATAGGAGAAGAGTACTTTGAAAACTTGGCCATGCGTTCTTTCTTCCAAGATTTTGAAAAAGATGAGCGTAATGATATGATAAGAAGTTGCAAAATGCATGATATAGTGCATGTCTTTGCTCAATTAATAATGAAAAATGAATGCTTTTCAATTGAAGTCAATGGTGATAAAGAGTTTGGGATAGACTCTTTCCACAAAAGTACTCGCCATTTGTCAATAACACCTAGAGGAGAAACACAATTTCCTGTGGCAGTGTACACGGCAAAAAATTTACGCACTCTCTTACCTTTGAAGACTTCATTCTCAAACATTAACCATGTCCTGCCTGATTTACTACAACATTTGACATGTTTACGTGCATTAAATCTGAGTTGTAGTTCTATTGAGAAACTTCCGGATGGGGTGGAAAAATTAATACATTTAAGATTCATTGACATATCTTATAACAGTAAATTGAAGGTATTGCCTGAATCAATATATAATTTGTGTAATTTACAAACTTTGAATGTTAGTAGATGTCATGGCATTGAGAAACTGCCTCAAGGGATGAGTAAACTAATTAAGTTAAGACATCTTGTTCTTCATGGGATTAATTTTACCAAGCCATTTCCAACGGGTATTGGGAAATTGAGTTCTCTTAGAACATTGGAGCAATTCGTTGTAAGTGGTAGGGGTGATATTGGAGGATGTAAACTAGAAGAATTGAAACTTTTGAACTACCTTCAAGGAGCTCTTGTGATAAAAGGGTTGGGAAATGTGATAGATGTGGTTGAGGCTGAGAATGCACATCTCAAAGAGAAAATACACCTTTGTCGTGTGCGTTTAAATTTTGATGGGACCAGTGAAGAGAGTAGAAGAATGGAGAATAATGTACTAATTCTCAATGTCTTAGAGCCACATCCAAACTTGGAGCATTTACAAATCTATTGGTATGAAGGCAGCACAATGTTTCCCAATTGGATTATGTCCTTAACCAAACTGAAAAAGCTTGAAATCATAGATTGCAAAAATTTCAATTCTATACCTCCTTTGGGGAAGCTTCCATTCCTTGAATCATTAGAAATACGAAATGCAGATAGTGTGAAAAAGGTGGGAGTTGAATTTTTGGGAATAGAATTTAAAGACAAAAATACAAGGGATTAACAGCATCACTTATCTTGTTCCCAAATTTGAAATCTCTAACATTTTGGAACATGAAAGAGTGGGAAGAATGGGGTGGGATTGGGGGGTTGAAAGAAGAAGATTGCTTTACTATAATGCCCTGTCTTCTGTATTTGGAAATTGTTGGCTGCCCTATGCTAAAGGCACTGCCACACTTTTTTCATACAACTCCATTGAAGGAATTGTGTATTAGGGAGAGTCCAATTCTCAAAGAAGATTGCCAAAAAAGAGATAATGGACCCAAGATTATTCATATCCCAAGAATCTACAATATTCACCTGAATCTTGAAGAAGAAGATCATTGAAGGCAAAGTCAATTCTCTGTTCCATGTGAGTATTGCAAAACTCGTCCATTCACTAGTAACTTACTGTTTTACTTCTATTTGGATACAAATATGAATTTAATTGCATAATTGCCTGGCAGAACCTGTCCCAAAAAAATAAGAAAACAGTGTTAATGAAATGTTGATGGTTTTTAAGAACAAATATAAGGAGATTACATATGTCAAAAGAAAAAAAGTACATGTTTGAATGGAAAGTTATGGAGAGGGAATTTTTTTTATTCTTTTTATTTCTATATACAGTTATTTTGTATGGATTTTTCTCTGCCCAAACTTATGTCATCATATATCTCATTCTTTTAAAATTGCAAAATGCTGTGTGCAATTGGCAGAATTTTTTGCAACTTCCACCAATATAACAATGTTATCTATCAAAGAATCAATGATCAATGCCAAGTGGTGATGTGCATGCAACAACTGCACAAGATGTTATGTACTCTTCTAGTGCAACGCATATCATTTTATTTCTTATAATCTTTTCTCACAAGATGTTTTCCTTGTACCAATCTTGTGGTAAATATTTATTCTATTTCAATCTCATGTAACCCAAACTCTAGTACATGAAGAAGCATATCTTATACTAGTGCAATATTCACACTGGATGCACTTGTCAGGCATGTGTGGTGGCTTGGTTGATTTGCACTCCATTAGGCTCACATGATGGAGGTAGCAAATGCACAAGGGTGAAACTTGTATTAGAGAAAATGGTCTCATGTTGCTTTTGTTTCTTTCAGAAAGCTTGACTAGAAAAAGGCCCTCCAAATAAATCTCTCTTCATAATGATAAAAATATACTTGCATATCGTATCAGTGTACTTACTTTTGAGTAATCTATGCCATATGGTAAAGCATGAAAGGTGAACTACATAGCTGACCATTTGCAACTTAAGCAATATCCTTATCTTTTTGAGTTTGGAAGCATATGTGCCAATATTCAATGATTTTTACCGTCACAGGTTTTCTGAGTGATTGAAGCATTACAATATTCCATGGAGAAGGGAAAGAGAGGGATTTTACCCCCAGGAGGAGGGATGATTTGATAAATGGCTGCCCTTTGCTACTATCTGTTTCTGCCTAATACTTATGCAGTAGACAATCAAGCTATTTAACTCTTGGTTTGAGTTCAACCCAAGTATTTAAATTCTGATTCAACAACAGGTAAATTTGAATTTTTATTTTTCTTCTGGTGCTATGGTTGCATTTCCAACATATTGAGTTCCCAAAAATATTTTGGTTTCTCAAACTTAGACATCATATAAAATGTTTCGTTCTTTCTGGACTTCATTGAATCCAGATATCATGCAAAAGGTTTTTGTACAACATTTTTTTTTTTTTATCATTTCAAAGATGTTGTGGGACAATCAGAACCTGAATTGTGGCTTTCTTTAGTACTCAATCAATGTAGTGACACATGTGAAGGCAAAACTTTAGTACTTAATCAATGTGGTGACATATGAATGGCAATTTGCCAGTAACATCTTTGCATAATCTTGCATCTAGAAGTAATAATTTTGTCAAAATTCATCAAAAAGAAAATAAAAATTAGGAAAAAAGAAAGGAGCCCACTAGCCTTGAAGCTGCATTCCATCCGGATTTAATGTTATTGGATTATTTACTTGCTATTTATCAATACTTTATGTTTTTTTCTTGTCTCAAAGGCTGAAGAATGTCACGGGATGGACTTCAATGTGAGGGACGGCGAGTCAAGTGACTATCAGGAGTTGAGAAAAAGTCTTATAAACACCTTGGCTTTCTGAGTTATATTAATAACAATTAGAAAACCTCTTTTTCTAGAGCAATATTCATGGAAGTGAACAGAGATCCCTATGGGTTTGTTACAACTTCTATGCTGTCTTGATCCCATCATGTCTCACTCCAAGACATTCCTATTTAGTTTTGGTTTATTTCCTTGAAGTAGGTATTTAACACTAAAAACTTAGATGTACTGCCTCCCTCCTCTTTGGGCTAATGCAAAGTATGATTAATAGTGACTTTACCTGCCTTTTTTTCTTCTCTTTGTCATGCAGTTGCTATCATTCATCACAAATCTTAATATACAAATGATGGGAGTGTAAGAACTGCGGAAATTATTATAGGTATATAGTACTCACCAAAGGAGTGTATCAATTAAAAGTTTGCTCAATCTTTCATAAATTTGGATGCATAAGCTAAAATGAGTTTTGGTAATAAATTTATAATTGCATACAACACTGTAAGCAATTATCTTGATAAAATTTAGTGCTATTTCATTACCAAGGATCCAAAAGATCTTTGTCATATACTATTAGGTAAGCCATGAATTGAGGAAAGGAAAATGCATATAATTCTAAAGAGACATAGATTTGTTGAGAAATGATGGGAGTTTTTATTATTATTTTATTATTATTAAGAGAAGTCCCAGCGTATTCTTGAATTTAATAAAGAAGAATTTCATTCTAAAATTTCTGAGATATCAAGTCAGGTCAAAAAGTTGGAGGTTGAAAAAAAGCTTTAGCAAGAAATTCATGAAGGATCAAGGAAGAAAATATGGAAAAGCTTCTTAGAAATCACATAATCCCATGGGCAACATGCCACAAGTTAATGATTTTCTTGGGGTTCAAACTTCTAATTTTGTCATTAATTCATTGCTGGTTAATGTTGCAAATCAATTAAAAAATGAGGTGAAAACTTTTAAGTTGCGTCTCCCTAGAATAAATTTACTAGGAATTTAATGATTGTGAAGCATTCGAAATATCTTTTCCTATGGATTGGAAATTTTCAATTTGAAGTTGGAACTTTTTGACAAGTTCTTTTTAAGTGAAAGGGTCTAACAAAGAACATCGTGCTTGTCATGGAAAATTTTTATTTCTAATTTTTGTATTTAAGAATTTTCTAGAATAAGGTTTAATTTTCTTGTTTTGAAAAGTTTTTAGGAGTATTTTGATCAAAACTGAGTTCTTATATGGTAGCATATTAATTAGAATTGTTTTAGGAATCCTTTTTCCTTGCGAATAAGTATTCTGGAACTTTTAAATTGATCCATAAGTTGTAAAACAAAAATTAAAGGTATTCTATAGATAAAATTTCAGTTTGTTAACTGTTAGGAACCTTGCTGCCAGCTTTGCTGCCTCGTATTAGCCTGCATGTGTATGCTGTGTGTGTTGCTGTGTCGCCCGATGCAATGAGTTCCTGTGCTGCTATATCTACCTGCAGCTGTTCTGTGTTTGGCCTGCTGCATCTATGTGTTATGTCCACTCCCTGCACTGCAGTGTGCTGCCTTTGCTACTTCATGTGCTCCTTGCTGTTTGTGCTGCTGTATGCTCCCTATGTGCTGTTCAGCAGATCCTACAGATGTGTATGCTGAATGTGCAAGTGATGCATTGTACTGAGGAATGAATGTACTACTATTTAGTTAATTGCCTACAATTAATTCAGTATGTGTTCAATTAGAGAGCTATATATGAGCTAGGAGGTTGTTAGCAGTCAAGTTTGCAGGCAATTAGAGAGTGACTAAGCTAGTCTTGGCTCTAATAATTGATGAGAACTTGTATTATTGTATAAAAGGCTGCTAAGCCTTCGAACTTTATTAAGCAAAAACATCAAATAACTCTCTCTCTTAAACTCTCAGTTCTCTCTCAATTCTTCCTCTCATTCTTAGAAGTTAGCCATTACCCAACATTCTACAACTCATCAAGTACCGTAGCGCTAATTCTCTATTTGCCTTTGGATTCTATATCGCAACCAACCAAGGTGTTTTAAGGTCTACTTACGTACGTGCCCTTTGCCCGCTAGGCTAAGTATGATTGATCATAACTTTTCTTGCCATTCATTCAACTGCACGATTGTCTGTATTTCACCACCAACTATTAGAACTGAAATTGAACGTTTGCTTGTTAGAACTTTGAGTACTTGTTACAGAGTAATCGTAACTATCAATGAGGTCCAGAGAGTCCGTAACCAGACCAACTTTCTTTGGGCAGAAATCTTGCATCAATTCCCTTTCTAACAATCCAATTATATCAAATTTGAGTTGGAACCCTGTATAGTTCCTAATAATAGAAAGATTTTGGTAAGCAAATACTTTGTGTGACCAAAATACCTGACTACATTTCATTATGTGAGCGTGATCCTAGAAGTTGCTTTAGAATGACATTTACTACTGCAAAATAATCTCAGCTAAGAATCTTAGCAAGATGGTCCTATGCTAATTGTTATTCTTTCATTCCTTCAACTTGTTTAAGTTATGTTCCTTATGAGAAAGCTCATCTTGCTCAAGAGGGCTGGGAATGGTCATGCAAAACATTTACTACGTATTTTTTCACATAATCTCTGTGGCACCATAATTGGAACGTCATGAGGGATGTGTGAGACTTACAAAATTGTCTATAGCATTTAGGACCTGGGCATATTTGATATATTAGTGTCATGTTTGCTATCTATTTTAAGATCTCTTTTACATTATTGTCTTTTTCCTCTTTTATTTTTTTATTTTATTTTTTTTGTGAGAACTAGGCAAGCGGCTCCAATTTGCATAATTAACTAGGCAATAATCTGCACATCACATGGTATATAATGAAAAAAAAAAAAAATCAAAACTCGATGCTTGCCACAATTTCCTAAATTATCAAACTCTAAGATTTTTATTACATTTGAAATTTTAACAAACACAATGACAAAAGATGAACACAACGATAGAATATAAAATTTGATTCTAGATAACAACAAATAATGTTAAAAATTAGGGTATGTTTGATAATTATTTTTTCATTTTATTTTCTGTTTTTAAAAACAATTTTCTATTTTATAACTAAAAAACTTGTTTGGGAACCCAAAACGGACAAAAAACAAAAACTGTTTTCAAAACTCAATTTGTGAAGGAAACTAAAAACATGCAGAATGCTGTTTTCAATTTCTAATTTTTAAAAGTTAATGAAAACACGCATTTAATTTAATAAATCTATCTCATTTAATGAGTTAGCATTGAAATTCAAATCTTAGTTACAACATATTTTAGTATTTTCTATTTTTTCTTCATAAAACTATCTTTTTAATTTTGACTAATCAAATAAGTTTTTTATTTCAAAAACACAAGAAAATTGTTTTTTCTTTATATTTCCAAAAACAATTTTTTAAAAATAGAAAATAAAAATTGTTATCAAACATAATCTTAGTCTCTGGAAGCTAACAGGTTTGTTAAAGCCAAAGAGTTATTTCTCCAATAGTCAATTATTTTGTCCTCTTTTTCATTAATAGAATTTTGTTGAATATGAAATTAATTGCGGTACCATAATATTGGATATGAATTTATGTGAGGATTTTTTTTTGCAATTTAACACCAAAATGCTAACAATTTCATTAGTTGGCATCGTTTCCAAACTATTTAGAAAACTAACATTTTGAGTCTCTTAAACTCGAGTTCACTATAACAACTCAGGTCTCTAAGACTCAAGTTCCATGTGCTAGTAGAGCTGACGTGGAATAAAAATACAAGTGGTACTTGAGTGTTAGAAATCCACAAAACAAAACCAAAAGAAAAAAAAAATCAAAAAACTTATGAACAATTTCTTCTTCTCTTCTCTCTCCATTTCTTTGCCTCTAAACCTCTTTTCATCTCTCTAGTCTCTAGCTTGTTCTCTAGTCAAGCCCAAATTAGGCCTCCAAGGGCAAAGCTCACCACTTAGGTTCTCTCTCAAATCTCGTTCCCTATCTTTCTTGGAGAAAACCCCAAATCAAAGCCCATGAATTTTCTCCCTCTCTTTGCAGGTTCTGATTAGGATGAGTTTGTTGGGTTTGTAGTTTATGTTTGGAGGTAGGTTTCGATTGGGACGAGTTTATTGGGTTTGAGTTTGCAATTTATGATTGGGATGAGGTGGTGGTGCATTTGTTGGGTTTGGTTTTCCAGGTTCCAATTGGTGTGTTTGTTGGATTTGGTTTTGCTAGCTCCGATCAGCGTGTTTGTTGGGTTTGAGTTTGGTTTTCTTAGTGAGATGTTTATGTGAGGAGTGAACACAGACTAGAAGGATTTGAAGGTGAGACCTAGAAGGATACTATACAAACTTGTGAGGAGTGAATACCTATGAGAAATTGAAGGTGAGATCTAAGGCTATGAGCATGAGGAGTTGAAGAATCAACTTGAAGCTGAAGCTATGAGCATGAGGAGATGAAGCTGTGTGATATATATATATATATATATATATATATATATATATTTTTTTTTTTCCATTTAACACCATTTTAGGAACAATTTTGTTAGTTAGCGGGTTTTCGAAACTATTTAGGAAACTAGCATCTTGAGTTTGAGAGAACCGAGTTCAGTTGTAAAAATCGAGCCTTAAACACTAGAGTTAAAAGCTAAGGTGGATAAAATTATCCACGTGGAACTCGAGTCTCTAAGACTTGATTTCCACATAATTGAAAGAAGAAGCATACAAACTACAGAGTGAAGAGCAGAGTAAAGAAGAAAGAGTGAACTAAGTGAAGAAGAAGAAGAAAGAAGAAGGATCTGATCAAAGAAGAAGAAGAAGAAAAAGAAGAATTTGACCGATGTACTTGAGCAAGGTTGATCTTCCTCTCCAACCATGCATTGCTGAGTTTTTCTTTGCTCTTCCTCTTCGTATCCAAGTGAGTTGTTGGGTTTTTCTTTGCTCTTTTTCTTTGCTTACTAGGTTTTTTATTGCTCTTCTCTCCGTTTTTGGTGGGTTTTTTTCTTTGCTTTCTGGGCTTTTCTTTGCTCTTCTCTCCATATCCAAGTGGAACTTGAGTCTTTAAAACTCAAGTTCCACATGGATACTTTTTCCACCTTAGTTCTACCAGTACATGGAACTCGAGTTTCTAAGACTCGATTTGCTACAGTGAACTCGAGTCTAAGAGACTTGAGATGCTAGATTGCTAAATAGTTTGGAAACGTTGCTAACTATTGAGGCCCATTTTGGCAAAAAAGAAAAGGGCCATTGGCAAGAAAAATCCCAACAATATAACAAAGAGTGAAGAAAGAAGAATTAGCAAAGCAAGAAAAACCATTAAGCCTGAATGGTAGGAATAATAGTCCACAGGCATATAAAACAGTAAAAAAATGCCCCAAAGAAAACAAATGGGCCCAAGGGTGCCCAGAGAAGGAAGTAGTAAGCTCATGAGAATTATAAGAAATGGAAAGCAAGACAAAATGGATTGGAGGAGCCCAAAGAAAGGAATTAATAAATGAGAAAGTAAAGGATATGGAAATTGGGCCGGAGAAGCCTAAAAGATTTAGTAAAAGCCCATGGAAATGTAAGAATGGAATGGGCCAAGGATGCCCAAAAGACTAAAGCGGGCCGAGGACGACCAAATGAATAAAATGGCCAAGAAAGCCCAAAATGGTATGAGAATTAACCCAGCAGAAATATTGGCAATGTGAACTGAATAAAGGAAAAGTACATGGCAAGCTTAAAGGAGGCCCAGCACGCATAAGTTAAGTAATAACATGGTAGAAGCAATAGAGTGGCGTGGCAAGAATACTAGTCGGCCCACAAACCAGCAATAAAGGGAAACAAGGGCCGAATTGAAGAAGAAATAGCTTGTGCCCAAGCAAGATCTAGCCTAGGAAGGAAACAAAATGCAAAGAATGAAGACCCAGACTCACCCATGCCACAAAAGGTTAAAAATAAGCAGCAGAAACACGCAGCGAGACTAGACAAACTCACAGACAATGGCAAACGCATGAATGGCAGACAAACCATGGACTCATATGGGAGTGGAGCACGCACAGGGTTCAAGCACCACTCACTTGTACCCAGCCAATACAAACACGGTGAGCCATGGGCCAGAGGTAAGAGAGGGTATAGTCTGGTGGTGGGGAGAAGGGGGGAAGTCTATTTTGGGATTCCTGCTAAAGATCTTTTAAGGGAAATGTCCTGCTGGGATGACATACCACCCAAAAGAGGGAGAGATGAGCTGGAATCACTAGGTGCATGTTGTAGGAGTTAGTGAGAGAGGGCACCCAACCCTTATCCGGATGGGAATGCTACAGAAAGTAAGAAAAATAAAATAAAATCCCTTTTTGTCTGGGAATGGAACGTGGCACAACCAGCCCAGGGTAGTGGTGGTGGCTGGGCAGCCATCAACCCAGTGGGTGGCTAGGAAAAGACAACCACAACAGGCCAAAAGCAGTTGAGGGGTAAAATGGTAAATCTTATCATAGCAGGAAGTATAAAAAGGCCTCAGTTGTGTATAGTGAACAACAATATAATAGAACAACAGAGGAAGATGGAAAAAACAAGAAAGAATAGAGGCATAGAAAGAAATAGAAAGCTAAAAGGAAAAACAGAGAGGGTAACCAAAAGAAAGAAAGACAACGAGAGAAAACAAAAGTGTGATAAGTCATGCACCAATAGGTTGCTCCCTTCTCTCCCTCTTAACAGCCTACCCTCTGGTCAACCAAGAGATTTAAGAATAAGCCACTTAGGTCCGTTCTTCTAAAGTGGGTAATTTCTACGGCAGGATTACCCTAGAGGTTGCCCATATTGGAGATTGGTTCCCTTCTTGGACTTAAATCTACTAAGGAACTAAGTTAAGTAGACCAATCCCCTTTCCCTCTTTTATCATGACTGTTTTAGCATAAACACTGCTCTTTTCATTGTTGCTAACTTATTTCTGCCATACTCATATTATCACTTCTCTTTCCTATTGCAAAGTTGTTTAAATATTATCCTTGGTTGATCTTTTTATTATCCTGTTATATTATATGTCTCCTGCCATAATGTTTTTGTGACAACGCCCCTTGGCTTGGGCACATGACCACGGTTTTTGTAAAGGGTCCTTACTTGTGCACAAGTTGGCTTGAGGTGAGTTTCAATTGAGCCAATCCCATCTCTCCTATCCCAGAACTATTGGGTCACAGTACAGCAAGAAACAGGCCAACCCAGAATACAAAAAAAAGACCCACCACACTAACTAACGAAGTTGTTAGCAAAATGATGTTATTTTGGAAAAAAAAATCCAAGGTGTGTGTGATAATGTTCTTTTGGTTTTGTTTTGAGGAACTTGAGTTCCACATGGATAATTTTCCACATTAGCTTTGCTATCACATGAAACTTGAGTCTCTAATACTCGAGTTTCTAAAGTGATTTGGAAACGATGTTAATCAACAAAATTGTTAAAATACATGGAAGTCTGTCACTCTCCTTCCTAACTCATGGTACAAAAAAGAAAGAAAAAAAAATCACAAAACTACTTAAGCATCATTAAAATACCTAGCTACAGCAGGATTCCACCACCGTGGCTACCTAGAGAAGACAACCATGGTGAATCTCTAGCAAAGAACAGAGTTTGCAAGCCTCCATGATCAAACCAATACTCTGATTTTTTTTATTCTTTCTCATAAACCCATATGAGATTGTTCCTCACACAAAAATCAAATTCATTGTATAGATCTGGAAGTGAGTGGGCTCCTTTGCTTTTTATCTATTATTTTGTTGTAGAAAATAAAAAATTGAACTGATGGGGTGGGCTAGGATCTTTGTGAGTTTGGGTTTTTTTTTTTTTTTGGATGATGGGTATTTGGCCAAGAAGACAACCATGGGTAGATGCGTTATCTCAACTGTGGGTAGACAAATGTGGCCAAGAAGCACTATTGTTGGTGTTGGAAGGGGCTGAGATTATTTTTATGCATGACCATGGGTGGTGGTCTTGTGATTTTTTTTTTTTTTTTGGGTGTACCAGAATAAGAGTTGGTGGCTGACAAGATCCACTATCGTCATCTTCTCTAGGTGGCAATGGTGGTGGAATCCAGTTGTGGCTGGGTAAATAAAATTTTCTTTTCTTTTGGATTTGGAACGTGAGTTGGGAGGTAGAGGAGAATAGGAGATTGACTTTATTTAATGGTTTACAATTCATTTTAAGAAAGTTTTGATTTTTTTTTTTTTTTCCATAAAAACTTTCTTTAAATAAATTGTTAACCATTGTTCTAAGGGTATCTGTTAGCATTTCCATTTTTTTTTTTTTTTTAAGAAGAGAAGTAACTACAACTTGAGAGCGCAATGATTTATTTCCAAAGAACAAAATGATTTGTGTTGTGTAGTATATTTGCTTTCTAACATGTAATTAGATCCAAATTTTTTTTTTTGAGAAACAAACACATAGACACAAGGGAGAGGAAAATGGGTTCTAATACAAAGGTACACCACAACTCCACTCAAAAGCCATAGTAACTTATAAGGAAGGGTGAGACAAGTTATAGTACGCGCAACACACTCTCTTAAGCAATGTGGGACAATTACCCATTCTTTGCAATTGAAATATGGATGGTTATGTGTATGGAATTGATGGTTATTAGGACTAAAGTAGAGAGTGGGAATTATGACCTCATGTCATAGTTTCAATTGGCTTTTCGTGTGTAAAAATGTATGCATTAAGTGTGCACCAAATATTTGCCTTTGTATAATCATATAATAGTGATATCTAATTCATGTACTTGAAATCAAATTCTCATTTTCTTTCAAATCTCTTCGATATGGTTTTCTATGTCAAATCCAAAAATGTGCCATGGTCTACTCCTTGCACACATTGTAAGGACTAAGGTGTAAAGGAAAAAAAAAAAAAAAAAACTTTTTGCACCTAAAGGAAAAAGGGCAGAAGTTAAAAAAGCAACAACCATGCTTTAGTTATTCAAAAAGGTTTAAAACATAGTGTGGATATCTCTAATTCTTTTTCTTTCTTTTTTTTTTTTTTTAATTTTTATAAAAAATAAAGAACACTTCTTTTAAAAAAAAAAATTATCTATATATCTCGAATATCCATTGGCTTAACAAGGTATTATTCATAGAGTAATTATAAATTTACATTATACTATTAATATTAATATAAAAAATATGTTGCACATATTTATTTAATATGTGAAGTTATTTTGATAAGAGTGTTTGTAGCAAATTTGAAATTTAGTAGTAGTGGTTTAATGGATGTGAAGTTATTTTGTAGTGGGTTGTTTAAAAGTTAGAAATATAATTTTACTTAATTGTCCTCTAATTTTGTCTAGGTGTAAGGGTATTTTGAAAAAAAAAAAAAAAAATTCGGTCCAAACAGGGACAATCCCTTAAATAATAGTATAGATATAAGTCAACTACAAATTTTTCTTATTAATATTATAAGAGTAAGGGTAAATTACAAATTACACCTCTAAAGTTAGGGGTGTTTGGATTTTAGATTCTAAAATTTCAGAGTTTGAATTTTACCCCTAAAATTTTAGAATGTAAAATACAATACTTTTAAATTCTAAAATATTAGATATAAAGTTTAAATACAACAAAATTTCAAGGGGGTAAATTTTAAATTATAAAACTTTAATATATAAAATTCAAACACCTTAAAAGTTAAACAAACTTGAGGGCGTAATTTGCAATAGATTTTATTGTTTTTTGATTGAAAGTGTTAGAGCATCCACAGCAGTGGATCTAAATTTTTAGCTTTTTAGTTTTACAAAAAGTCATTTTATCTATTTTACCTTCTCACACTCTACAGCAGTGGAGCTATTTTACATTTTAATACAATAAAATAATATAAACACTACAATAAAACAATATTTCATTCAACCACCAACACACCACCACAACCACCACTAAACCCATAAAAATCACTGTACAATCACATCTCCACTGTGCCCATCAAAACCAGTGAAAAACAAAACAAAAACACAGGAAAAATCAACACAGCCAAACCAGTGAAGAAGAACAAAACAAAAACCCACAAACCCACACTATTCATCTTTATCTCTGTCTTCTCCCTTTCTTCCCTCTCTTCAACCCACAAACCCTCACGGCACCACCACCACTCACTGCTATGACAAGCCAACCCAGCCACCAACTCACAACCAATCCATGGCAAAACCCACCATCGATCTGCCACCAGCCACGATCCACCACCACAAACCCACAAAACCCATGTTCTTCACCAATCAACACACCGCCACTAATTACCAATCCAAACTGTCAAAAGCCAACACAAGCCAACTACAAACTCATCCACACCCGAACCCACCACAAAATCTAGCAACCCACGACCACGACCCACCCAAAAAGGGGAGGCACGACGGCGATCTACCTAGCAGCACAGCGGCAATCCATCTAGTGGCACGACACGATCCATCGCAGCATGACGGTGACCCATCAGCGGCAAGACGGCGATCCATCTAGCGGCACAATGGTGATCCTCGGTGTGACGACAATCCATCCAACAGTGGTGCGATGGCGATCCTTGGTGTGATGGCGACCCATCAGCGGCAAGACGGCAATGATTTAATTAGAGAGGCACGAGAGAGAGAAGCTCAATGAAGATCGGCGAAGCAGAGAGTAAATGAGGGAGAGAAAAAAAATGAGAAGGAAAGAGGAAGAAAGAAGAGAAGCCGGAGAGAGAGAGAGAGAGAAAAAGAAAAAAAGAAAAAATGTTTTTTTAATAGAAAAGGAGAGAGAAACTTAATAAAATAATATATATTTTTTAGCTCTCATGAACAGTGCACATCTATTTATAAATGTGCACCGTAGCAATGGAGCTTAGCTCTACTGCTGAGTGCTGATTTTAGGGTTGAGGAGCTAAAATATAGCAATATAGCTATATAGTACCACTGCTATGAGTGCTCTTGTTAGTTTATATAAACCTTTCCCTCCGTCTCTGCATTCATGATTTCATTCAGTTGTTTCATTACTATTCCTAGGCTAAGAGAGATCTCTCGGCAGTCAGGTTTGTGAGAGAAAAACAAAACAAAAAGAGAAGAGAAGCTATGGAGGAAGGACTGCTCTCTGCTTCTGATAAGCAGAGCATGGTCTCGTTTTTTCTAGAGATAGCCGTTGGCCAGACCGCCGATACCGCTATTCAGTTCTTGTAGGTCGCATTTATTTTATATTTGATATTGATATCTGATTTCTTTGATAATAAAGTTTACATCTTTGGCACTGAGGGACTGAATACTCTTCTGGTTTTTTTTTTTTTTAATAGAAAATTTGGGTTTCGATTGTACTGTGTGTTTTGAATTTTGGGATGGAGATTGCAATGTGGGTTTATTAGATTTTGGTGATTTGTGTATTATTTATCAAGCTTTACTTTTGAGACAATGAATTTTTCTTATGTTAAAAAAAAAAAAAATACCAATAGTTTCTGTTGTCTGACATGATCACTAGAATGAAAGGCTCGAACTTTATATTATGTTATCTTTTATACTATATGATTTCAATTATTTGAGATTTAGCACACTCAAACTTGGTTGTCTGCTTATTGAAAAATATACACATATAAAGTGGGTTCCAGTTAGCTCAACTGGTAAAATTTCTAATGGTTTGTATAAGAGATTTGGGGTTCAATCCTTGTTTACACCAAAAATTGATTGATGTCTTGGTCTGATGATAAAGAACTATCATCAAGAGCAGATGTCATAGGTTGAAACTCTCTCCCAAAAAAAAAAAAAAAATCACACATATCAATAAATAAATAAACAGATATATATTTATTTATAAAATATGCAGGGAACCTTTTTAAAGAAGAGCTTTTGGACTCTCTAGCTAGTAAAACTTATTGGCAATTGACCCCACTTGCTAGAACTAGTTGTAAAGTAATGCAGGGGCGTTCACCTCTAACGAGCTAAGCAGTTTATACTCATGCTTAGGTGCATGAAAAATATACACCAATGTTTAGGCATTCTTTTAGTTGATCTATTTTTTGCTAGGTAAACTATTACTTTTTTTTATATTGATTCACAAAAGTTAAAACAATGAAGGGCATGATAAATTGAGAGGTGGAAGACATACTCTCACCTTCACCTTAGATAGGATGGCAAAAAAGCTAGGTGCAGCTGAGACTAATTAATTCATAAAAATGGTTTTTGATTGTAACATAGACACATGGGGTTTTGAAACCACGATTTGACCCTTTTATCATATATATATTTGTAGTGCATTGGGTATGACCCTTTTAAAAGATTTTTAGAGCCAACTCAAGTAGGAATTTTTAAGCTGACTTTAGTAATTACATGCCAGTATTTGGGAATACCATTAGTTTAGGTTATTTATTTATGTTCTCTTGATCTCTTTTGATTGATATAAATTATTTTAAATTTTACTGTTGTGTTCGGTATCTAGTTTCTTGAACTATATGAATGGTTGTTTGCTACCAATGTCTTTGAATTGAAGAAGGTATGGAACTGAATGGTGGAGCCTTGTGGTAACAGGCCACGCATTGGAAGCTTGAGGAAGCTATTCAGTTGTTCTTTGTGGGTAATGAAGGTGGGCCAGTAGCAGCTTCATCACAATCTCTAGCAGCGGAAATTTATTTAATTCTTTTTAATACTGTGATTTTTAATTGATTAAATTTTAGATGATTGGTTTAGATTATAACAGTAGCTTTTGTTTATTGATTCAGTAATTTGGAGAGGGACACAAGAAATGAAAATGTTGGAGATGAAGTGCGCCCTCCTTTACCTGTTATAAGGGAAGCTCTTTATGATGATGCAATGTTGTATCAGTATGTTTTCTTTCTCCAGCCTTGATCATTGAACTGAAACCTTTCCATACAATTTCAATTGCGGCAATGATTTTATTTTATTTTTCCAAATTTGTGTCCTCTATGGTTGTCTTTTTATGTTATAATCAGGGCTTGCCTTGGTTAACTTTTGTATGTACCTCATTTGTGAATCAAGCTTTTCCTTTTTTGTTTAAAAATGCTGCAAAATAGCTTCCATTTGTGCCATGATTTGCAAAATCCCCTGAAATTTAAATTGACTTTGCATTTGCATCAACAAGGCATCAATAAATTACACATTGAGTGAATTGAATGTAGGAGAAACTGGACTTGCATATAATATTCTTCAATTTAACATTTTCCTTGTTCTTCCCTTCAACTCCAATGTTTTGGCGTAAAATATTATTATTATTATTATTATTATTATTATTTTTTTTTTTTTTATGACGTAGGAGAACTTCACTCAGATTAGTTGCACGTCACAAAGCATATACCATAAAATTTTTAATAGATGAAATCTTACTAGCAAATTAATTTTCTTTGTGTAAACATTATAAAAAAAAGGCATGTAAAATTTATTTCTTAATAGGATTATAGGAAGAACATACTATAGAGGGCTTTTAATCCCTAAAAATTTGTGAGTCATTATTTTTCTTCATTTTTTTTAATGTTAGTCAAGATTGGTTTAGTCATGATTCTCTTCTATTTTATGTTTTAACACCTAAGAGGTTCTGTTTTTATGTATCATGACAGTTTTAATGGATTTCTTGTGCCATCAATGTTCAGGACGATTAGTCCTGTTTGCATTTTTATATTTGTCTCGTAATGAAAAATGGTGGACAATGGTATTTCTTTATGCCATTCTTTTAGTATGTGAGTGTTCCAGCACTTATATGTGTTTTTTCACTTCTATACTATATTTGTTCACCGCCTCCTATCATTTTGTTGCAACTTGACATGCAGTGTCGCCTTCTTGTTTTATTTATTTTATCTTGGACTGGTTTGTTTATTATCCATTCATTAAGATGCAATTTTCTTTGTTATTTTCATGTAGAACACACCATAATTTTGATGAGGAAATGAAACACTCTGGGGTCTGGGAATCAGACCAAGGTTCTTTGTCTACATCAGAGAACCATCAAGATAGTCTTGCTTCTTTATATCGTCCTCCCTATCATCTGATGTTTCATGGGTCCCTTGAAAAGTTACATGTGCATGTTTTCACACTATAAACTTTAATCTTATATGACATGAGTGACCATTACTAGTTATATTGGCATTTAAGTAGTACTAGCTTTTTAGCACATTTTGTTAGCATGTGTTGGATAGGTATATTTTCTGTGTGATAAGCGTTTTTGCATCAGTGATAAAAACATGTTAATTTCTTCTTCTTTTTCATTCTCTCTCTTCCCCCCCTCCCCTTCTTTTTTTTCCATTTAATTAGTGAATTTGTGTTAGTTTGGCACAGAAACCTTATTGTTTAGTTTGATGTGAGCCATGAGCTTTTTGTTATGCATGTCATCAAACATCATTTAGTTGTTATGTAGGGCAGATTGTGCTTGCCTACATTATTTGCTGACTTGTGCAACACTAGTTCCAAAACAATTTTAAAAAAAGGCAGCTAGAAAGTCTCTTGGAGTAATTGTTGCTTTTAGCATAGCATTCGAATTATCAGTGCATGGTTTTGAATTCCTCAGATTTAGTGGTTTGACATACAAACCGCAACTTGATAAAATCCTGTTTTCTTGTGAGTTGCTTTGTTATGTTTTTCTTTTTTTTTTATGGGCTACATTCAGTGAGGTCTATCAATCAACAGTTGCAATTATATATCTCAATCCTATATAATAGTTTTATTGCTAGGCTCACACAATCCTATATAATCTGTTTATTATGAACTTACCTTATTATATGATTAAAAAGGTTGGTGAAAAGTTGGCTCTTTGCCTTCTGGACACCTCCATGGATGATCCATTATGCTTTCGTCTCAACATTTTGCTATGATTGCCCTAAACAACATTTTCTACTTATGGTATCTTAATCCAATTTTGCTAGTTTCCAGGCCTTTTATATCTTTTGATTTTGAAGCAAATTGCTTATAAGCCTTTTATTATCTTATCTATGAAAATTTTTTTTCCTGATTTTATTTAGTGACCTATCAGGACATGAAATAGTACATTACTAATTTTTTGAGCTTGATTTTAAATTCAAAGTATTTTAGTTAATTGAAGTACCAATGAATCTGTGGTTATGCAGACCTTGATCTTTAACTAGTTTTTTTGTTTGTTTTTTTTTAAGACTTATCTACAAATGCAGGCGAAAAATGCTGCTGCTTCTTATGACAAATGGCTCCTCGTGAACTTGCAATTGACCAAAGAGTTCACCTCTCATATGGTAGTTTCTAAATTTTTAGTTTGTCTGTTTATTATTATTGTTTTTTTGTGTTGACACATACTCTCTTGGAATCATTAAATTTCTTTGTGAAGCTTAATCAGGATACATGGTCAAATGAAGCTGTTTCTCAAATTATTATGTCCAATTTTTTCTTCTGGCAGGTCTGTAATTTCTTGATAGACTTAAGTGTTCTTATACGAGATTCTCTTCTGATTTTTCATAAATTTTTGCAGGATGTTCCCTCTGATATGGTTTCTAATCTGATATTGTTTGGGTACTTTTTCCCAAGAAGCCCTGTTAATTGCCTTTTTTTTTTTTTTCAAATTAAAAAAAAAAAAAAAAATTTCCAAGAAGCCCTGTCCAGGTCTGCTGGAAATTGCCTTTTTTGGGTGAAGGCCAATTTTTAGATTCATTGAACTGTGTGTGTGTGTGTGTGTGGCTTGAGAGATCATATAGGAAGATGAATTCAACGCCTGTAATTTAAAGAACTAAAGGGAATGGTGGTTTAGGTGGGCAGCTTAACTTCGACCTATTACAAAGGTATTGATTAATATTAAAGTGGAGTCAGTTATCATCACATAGTTCAATTTCTTTGGTTTCTATGGGAATTAACTTGACCCTCTTGTCACGTCAGAAAAAGAAAATCTTCTCCATCATGTTATATTTAAAAATAATAGATGCCTTTGTGCCACGTGATTACTTGTCCTATGTGTATAATAGGTTTCTAATTCAAGATCATATGGCGAACTTTTTTCTTTGTATATATAAACAATTGATGTTCTCTTATGGGCAATTTATGTATGACTCTAGAGAGGCAATTGAGAGGGGTGGTCAGTAACCGGCTTCTTTTATGTTAATGATATCTTCTGATATCTTGGAAGTTTAGGTTGTTGAAAATTATATAAACCTTTTTTCCCCTATCTGCAAACAGACAATATCAGATTTGTTTTAGATAATAGTAATTGACATATTGAACTGTAATAATATGTTTGGATTGTCAGTTGCATTTGCCATTGAAGCCACTCTAGTTAATCTAGAATACTTTATGGCTCAAATATTGATGACCTCTATGATAAGTTGTAGATTGATTTGATGGTTGTGAGAATCTTTGCTGCTGATTTGGATGTTGTCTATTGTGGACTTTGAAATTTTGGATATATATATCTTTTTATTTCTAGTAATATTCACTGTCTGTACTTAATCACTCAGATCTTGTTTGTGAATATAGGTGTATGATGATACAACTGAAGGTAGAAAGGTTTGCATGTATAAGCTGGATTATTTTCCTGTAGTGCTTGTCATTGACCCCATAACTGGTCAGAAAATGCGTTCCTGGTGTGGAATGGTTCAACCTGATCAATTGCTGGAGGTATGCGTTATGGGGATGCATATTCTTGCATTTTTGGGGCTTAGCTTGATAAAAAAAAAAAATGTCACATTTGGAAGGGGCTAAGGATTGTTGTATAGAAAAATTTGCACCCAAGTTTGAGTTGTACTGCATTGCTAATCATAGAAAGTTTCATGTCATTTGTAGGATCTGTTATCATTCATGGATGGTGGCCCCAAAGATCATCACATAATTCTCTCTAATAAACGCCCAAGAGAAAGTTCTTTTGACTCCTCATCAAAGCAGTAAAGGTATGTAAGGGTTTCAATGCTCTGACTTCACAAAAAGAGTAATGATGAAATACAGCTTTTTGTTATTTTCTAATACATTAACTGATGCAAAAAATAATAACCAAAAATTTGTAAGGTGACTTTAATTGCTAGAGTGTCTGTTGGTTAAGGAGGGTGAAAAAATGGGAGATGAGAAAATGTAAGAAGGTTAGAAAAGAAATCAATTTTTGGTAGGATAGAAAAGTGAGAGGATATAAAATAGTAGTAAATTTCTTTTGTTTAGTTTAGAAGAAAAAATGAGAGGAAGTGTGACTTGTACTAATTCACTTATATGTCCCTTTTATCCTATTGTTTGAAGATATAACAATGAATAACATTATTATGAAAATGATGTATTTCATGATTACATCAACAAATGAATTAATGTGCATATTTTAGTTTAATTATGGTTTCTTGTAAATATAATTAAAATCGATTCCATTTAAGATTATAATTACTATTATACTCTCAAATTTATATATATATATATATATATATGTATATTCTTTCACAAAATTTGAAGAGAGAGAGAGAGAGAGAGAGAGAGAGAGAGAGAGAGATTTGATAGTTTTAGACCCCTTAAAACCAATTGATTTAACCTAGGTAATTAGCCAAGTTGTTATTTAGTCCAATTAAACAAGTCTAGGTTATCACAATAACAAAGATCAAATCATGCAAAGTAGCGAAAAATAAATAATACAAGATATGATCACCTAGAAAACCAAACCGGTAAAAACCTGGGGAGGATTTGACCTAACTATCCTCAAGGTAAACCTGAATCCACTATCTTGAAAGAATCCAAATTCATACAATAAGACTTACAAGTCCTCATGCTCGACTTCTTATTACTACTAACTAGTATAACTTACTGACACGATTACGTGCAAACTCCGAATTCACGGACTTTTTCTTTCTTGGATTTACCACCAGATACAAGTACACCCACTTGTGTTTTCTTTAAATTTCAATGGTAGCAACTGAGTTGATCATCAAGGTGTAGATAAATCTTCTCATTAAAAACCCTAAACTTGTGTAAAGGAAAACTCCTCTAGATCTCACAAGAGATTTACACAAACCGCAATATGAGCAACATTAAAACGTGGTTAGGGTTTGCCTTTTATACTTATGATAAATAAGAAACCCTAAAAATGTTTTAAAACAACTAGGGCTAAGTTGGAAAATTCTGCAGAAAAACATTCTGCCCAAGTTTCGATCAATTGAGCCTAAGTTTCAATCGATCGAGTCAGGCCGAAATGCATTAATATTTTCTACATTAAGCTCGATTTCAACTTTACATAAATGCACAACTTTGAGCAAGACTAAAACACTTCTAAAGACATTGTTTTGATCATAGTTTGCCAATAATACAAATTAGAGTTCTAAATACATAAAATCTTAAATCTTTAGAACCTAACAAACTCTCCCTTTGGCAATTCGTGACAAAACACAACTAGAAACTCAAAGTTTACAAAATAAAAAGCCCTTTACAAAAATAATGCTCATAAAACAAATTCAATCCTAACTACTATCCATCAGTTGCAAGTGTAAACAACAGCTCAATTGAATCAACCTGTATATTTACTGAAACACTAAACAAAATGCATAACTGCATGTGTGGAAATAATATAAATAAACAAATTAAATTCTTGATTTCAAACAACACACAATAAAGACATATATCAATGAATACCTCATAAATATAAATCAATAAATAGTTTGAAACAAGAAACAAAAAAAACAACACTCCCCCTAACATGAATATCCCATAAAAAACATGGCAAGAGTTAAAAAGGTAAAATACAAAGTGAAGTACTTAGATACAATCTAAACTCCACAAGTTCTAACCAAAAAAAATATACTCCCTCTGAAAGCAAAAATTCTACAAAGTACTCCCAATTTTTGTGACGGAATGCCAAAGAGCAAACAAAAACCATCATCAAAAGGGAGGTAGTCTAAACTGTGCCAACTCCGAACGCAAGGCACAGATCTCATTGAGCACGTCCACCAAAATCTGTCTATGAGCCACCTAAACGGTCAAGACATGATCTAACTATGTCAAATGTCTGAATCATTCGAAGCAGTCGGTGGAGGAACATCAGCATCAGCAGCAGCACCCGATGTCTCAGTAGCATCAGCACCTGTAGAAGAGGGAGGAGGGGGAACAGCACTAAATGACGCACCTTTAGGACGTGAAGGAGCAACTCTCAAGTGAGTAGCCCTCTGTCTAAGAAATGTGGCACCTATGGGAGCAACAACATGCATAGGCTCACCAGATGGGAAACCATCTAGACCTAAAAAAAGCAAAATCCTATGAATGAAAATAGGATGAATAAGCGCATGCCCTATGGTAGAACTCCTATGAACCTCGTTCAAGGAACGAAGGATCAAATAAGGAAAACTGATAGATGCTCTAGAAACAAACGCATACAAAAACACTCAGCACTCTAAAGGGATGGTGTAGAAGTGAGAAATAGGCTACAACGAATGACACGCTATCCTAAAGAAAAGATAGGCAGTCTTGGTAAGTTCAGCGGACGTGATCTGATGATCAGAACCCCACTGGATAGATGACCCAGTGATGTAAGACATGACAACATCTAATGAGGGTGACTCATCATAGGGATAGTCAAGCTCCCGAATAACTGAAACCCCAAGAGCCTCAGCCACTACCCGAGGGGTAATGGTGAACTCAACAGCTCGTATTCAACTCCTAACAAGGGTGTTGGAATCATAGACGTGACAAGAGAGTGGCTTGAACATAGAGGTATTAACACAAAAACCCCAAGATTTGGAAAACCACTTGATCAATTTGAAAGATATTGACGAATTGATCATTATTCATGATAGAGTTTAGAAATTAATGACCAAATACATCAATTTAACAAGCCAATTTCATCAATTTAACCCAAATTGAACAAAATCCGCAATTCGGATCAATTTCATACCCTAGAATTTCCAATTTTTCAAAAACCATAAAATTGATCAAATTAACCAAGAAGGATCATTAATATAACAATATAGAGACATAACCCAATGCTCAATTTCAAAAAACATGGCTTGAAACATAAAAAACCCCAATCATGAATAGTTCCGAAAATACCCAATGCAATGCATGAAAAATGCATGAAAACATGAAATAAAATGCAAAAGGAAGGGCAAAAAGGACTTACCAGCCTTGGAAGACAAAAATCTTGCAAAAATTTCAGAAGAAAACGACAAAAAATCCTTGGTGGAGCCTTAGCCAAGTCAGAGAGAGAGGAAAGTTTGAAAAACTTTTGAAAAAGTGCGCCTTTGAAAAAGATAATCTGACTTTAAAATAAAAAAACATGTTTTACGAGTTTCGATTGATCGAAAATCAGTCTCGATCGATCGAAACAGATAGAGGCTTTAATAAAACAATTTGAAAAAAATTCGATCGATCGAAAATCAGTTTCGATCGATTGAAACAGTTAGAGGCTCTCTCAAACATATTTAAAAAATTTCGATTGATCGAAAAATAGAATGGATTGATCGAAATGGGCAGAGACTTACTAAATTTGAGGAAAAACACAGTTTTTAAAAAAACATTTAGAATCAATTCAAAACATTGAAATTTAAGGATAAAATGCATGAGTATGTGATGATGTGATTTTCAAAAACAAGAATTTTAAGCCCAAGTTCCCCAAAAACAAAATTTCTTGCATTCTTCATAAATTTTCAAACAACAAATTAATTTTGCACAAAATTCAAAGTATTTGCAAAACATGGTTGGTCAGACCATAAACACACACAATAACATGTACAAAGTTTAGCAAAGAGTAACTCGTGTAATGTGTGCAACTAGTAAAAACTTGAGATACATGTGAGGTGATATGTGAATAGCAATCAATTACAAAGTCTACAAAATTCATCACAAAGAATTTAAAAGAGACTATCACCTAAAGAGTTACATCATATAACTCTCACATCTCCTAGATCATAAGCTTGCAATTATGTAAATTTCTTGAATTTATGCCTCATAATATACACACCAATTTTAAGTTATGTGAGTTTGGCATCAAACCTAATAGTACGCACCAATTTTAATTTTAAGAATTAAGCAATTTAAACCGACGCTTCACCTTATGTTCTTTTTGTGCATGTGCTATACTTTCTCGAACATAAGATCTTATGATATGCACTAAGGTGTTCATGATTGGCTAGTGAATAGTGGTGAGATAGTTATTTATGCATTTCTCTAAAAGTTCAAGTCCAACATTCAAAAACATGTGACTTCAAGATTAAGACAGAGTAATCAAAAACTATAAACATCTTTCCCACACAATATGCACTGCAAAGTTTCAACTAGTAAAGTGCAATAAGTAAGCTCATCAAAACTAAATAAGGTACAAACGACATGCTATGTGAAAATAAATTGACTAACCTTGTTCTCAAAAACCAAAAAGAATAGTACAAGACAAAATTTGCTATTTTTTCTTCCCTTTTTTTTAAAATTTTTTTTTTATTATTAAAAAAAACACCTAGAATGAAATGTATGAATGTTATGCAATGTAAATCCTAGAAAACAAAAATAAAAACAAAATTAAAGAACAATAGTCACAAAGGGTAAAGCAATGAAGTACAAGGACCATGAAGACCAAGACAGATCAGGGATACAGAATCACACCAATTACTTGACGAAGAGTCTCAAACTTACTTCTATCAAGAGGTTTGGTGAAAATGTCGGCATTTTGACGTTTAGTAGGAATATGCTCAAGACACATAATCTTTCTTTCAACAAGATCCCTAATGAAGTGATACCTAATCTCTATGTGTTTAGTCTTAGAATGTTGAACAGGGTTCTTAAATATGTCAATAGTACTAGAGTTATCACAGTAAACCACCATGGTATCTTGGGATATCCCATAATCAGTTAAAACCTTTTTTATCCAAAGAAATTGTAAGCAACAACTTCCGACAGCAATATATTCCGCCTCGGCAGTAGACAAGAACACAGAATTTTGCTTTTTACTCATCTAAGCAACAAGATTAGCTTCAACATAAAAACACCTACCAGTGGTGCTTTTTTTATCATCAGTATTACTAGCCTAATCAGAATCAGAGAAAGCAGCAAGGGACAGATTAGACTCTTTACTATAGAATAATCCATAATCACAAGTTCCAGTAACATATTTAATTATCCTTTTGACGGCATTTAAGTGTGAAACTTTAGGATTAGATTGAAATCTAGAACAAACACCAACACTAAATGTAATATCAGGCTGATTAGCAGTCAAATATAAAAGACATCCAATCACACTTCTGTATAATGTAACATCAATAGACTCACCTTACGGATCATTTGTTAATTTTGCATTGGCGGCCATTGGTGTTCTGGCATGGGCAGCATTGTCCAGTCTAAATCTCTTGACTAGATTTTTTGCATATTTTGCTTGGTTGATGTAGATCCCTGAGTCCGTTTGCTTCACCTGTAATTCCAAAAAATAAGTTAGTTCACCAACTATACTCATTTCAAACATCGCTTTCAGCTCACCACCTATTACTTATACCTTATGGACCTTCATGCTTCAGGCTTATGGTATTCATTGGGTTATGCCAGGATCGGTGGCGGGATTGTTGTCTTGTTGGCATCAGTGGCTCGGGAAGCACAACTCGAATATTTGGAATTTGATTCTAGGGTGCATAATGTGGACTGTTTGGTTGGAACGGAATCGTCGCTCCTTTGAGAACAAGGAGAAGACGTTGGATGAGTTGAAGGTTTTAAGCCATTGCAGTCTTTTTGAGTGGTCTCATTGTTGGGGTTTTACTGAGTCTTCGTCTCTTCTGGAGTTTTTGTCTTCCCTTAGTTTTTCTATTTGATTTCCCTCTTCCTTGTTTGGCTGTTTGTTTCTTCTGTTTCTTATTGTTCATCATCATGAATATCTTGTATTATTCATCTTTTATTTATTAATAATAGTTCTTATATTACCTATCAAAAAAAAAAAAAAAAAGAATGAGCAAGAGAGTCATTAATAGTACCAAAAACAATATCATCAACATAAATTTGAACTATAACAAAACTGTTCTTATCCTTTCTTTTAGAAACCAAACCATGCTCAGTGAGATATGCAGTCAATCTATCATACCAAACCCGTGGAGCTTGTTTTAAACCATATAGAGCTCTCTTCAATTTATACACATCATCCGGTCTGTGAGGGTTAACAAAGCCTTTAGGTTGTTCAACATATACTTCTTCTTGCAGTATTCTATTCAAGAAAGCACTTTTGACATCCATTTGATATAGCTTGAAGTTCAGATGACTAGCTATAGCTAACAGTATCCTAATGGATTCCAATCTTGCTACCAGAGCAAAGGTCTCATCAAAGTCAATCCCTTCCACTTGTGTGTAGTCTTGAGTAACAAGTCTTGATTTATTTCTGATAACAGTGCTATGTTCATCTGACTTGTTCTTAAAGATCCATTTAGTTCCAATTACATTTACACTCTTTGGTCTAGGAACTAATTCCCACACATCATTCCGAATAAATTGATGAAGTTCTTCATGCATAGAGTTTACCCAATCAGCATCTTGAAGTGTCTCATCTACTTTTTTCGGTTCAAATTGGGATAGATTGCATGAGTGTGTAATTACACTTAAGGCTTTTGACCTTAATTTCATGTGATCATTCAGACTTCCAAATATATTTGAGGAGAGATGATTAAGCTTTACTCTAGAGGAAGAACTTTTAACTAGAGATGTGGATGTACCTTTCTATTCTGATGAAGGACTAAACTCAAGTTGAACCTGTTGAGTCTCATGAACCGGAGTGGATGGTTCAGGACTTAATGGCTCAGAAATTGCATCATTTAACACCATTAGCTCCTTATCACTATGTTTCCCAACATAATCAACATGAAGTGAGTCATTAACCTCTATAGGCTTATCTTGAACTGGAGTAGTACTTTCTAAATGTGCTTCTGGACATACTTCATCATTGATTACAATATTTGACGATTCCATGACAGTTTTGGTTCTTAGATTATACACTCTATATGCTCTACTAGTAAAGGAGTACTCTAGAAAATATCCCTTGTCACTTTTTGCATCAAATTTCTCTAGGTTCTCTCTATCACAGAATGTAACAATCACTACCAAATATCCTGAAATGCTTAACAACCGGCTTCTTTCCTCTCAAGAGTTCATAAGGAGTCTTCTTAGAATTAGGTCTGAAATACCCCCGGTTGAGTGTATGGCAAGCAGTGTTAACTGCTTCTTCCCAGAAAGATTTTGGCAATTTTTTATTGTGCAGCATGACACGTGCCATCTCCTGAACGACCCTATTTTTCCATTCAACTATCCCATTTTGTTGTGGTGTCTTGGGTGAAGAGAACTCTTGACGTGTGCCTTGTTCATTGCAGAAGGTAGTTAGCTTGATATTTTCAAATTCTCTTCCATGGTCACTTCTGATTCTAGCTATCACTGCAATTTCTTACACAGATGTATCATCTTCTCAGGAGCCTCAGTTTTATCTTTCAAAAGCACAACCCAAGTATATCTAGTAAAGTCATTCACAACCATTAGAATATACTTCTTTCCTCCTAAACTCTGAACTTGAGCAGGACCCATAAGATCAATGTGCAATAACTCCAGAGGTCTTGAAGTTTGAACACTAGCCACAGACGGATGTTTAGATTTTATCTGTTTACCTACCTGATATGGTCCACATATGCACTTATCTATCTTCTCAAATTTAGGTAAATCAACAACAGCATCACATTTGGAAATCTTTTCTAATTGCTTATGACTTGCATGCCCCAACCGTTGATGCCACAAATCAACTTGATCAATCTTTGCACTAAAACACTTGTTGCTTATGCTTGGTGTCAATCCACAACAGTTGTCCGCTGTCCTTACACTAACACACATATAGTCACCTCCTCTATCAAGTATCTCACATTTATACTTAGTGAAGAGAACATTCAGTCCATTGTCGCAAATCTGATTGATGCTGAGTAAATTTGCCTTTAGTTCATCAACATACCAAACATCTTTAAAGACCGGTAACCCTAAGATGTCCATAGTTCCAATGCTTTTGATGACAGTTTGCTTCCATCTCCAAAAGTGACTGTCCCAATCTTTCCTTCAAAGAGGATCTTGAATAATCCTTTGTTTCCTGTCATTTGCCTAGAACAACCACTATCCAAATACCAAAGACAAGAATCACGTGCCTTTAAGGCGATTAAGGCAGTATAACACAAATAATTATTACCACATATGATAAGACCAAGACGTTCAAGGAAAGATTTAACAAACTCAACAAGAGACAAATACACAAAGTAAGCAAGTTGATGAATAAGCAAAAAGAATTTCCAAGAATCCATAACAAGGGGGTCAAGGATCAACTCAGTGATCAAAAGAGCAACAACAAAAGAGCAACCCGCTCTGATACCATTTGATAGTTTTTAGACCCCTTAAAATCAATTGATTTAATCTAGGTAATTAGCCAAGTTGTTACTTAGTCCAAATAAACAAGTCTAGGTTATCACAATAACAAAGATCAAATCATGCAAAGCAGCGGAAAATAAATAACACAAGATATGATCACTTAGGAAGCCAAATCGGTAAAAACCTGGGGAGGATTTGACCTAACTATCCTCAAGGTAAACCTGAATTCACTATCTTGAAATAATCGAAATTCATACAATAAGACTTACAAGCCCCCACGCTCGACTTCTCATTGCTACCAACCAGTAGAACTTACTGACACGACCACGTGCAAGTTTCGAATCCATAGACTCCTTCTTTCTTGGATTCACCACCAGATACAAGCACACTCGCTTGTGTTTTCTTTAAACTTCAATGGCAGCAACTGAGTTGATCATCAAGGTGTAGATAAATCTTCTCCTTGAAAGCCCTAAGCTTGTGTAAAGGAAAACTCCTCTAGATCTCATAAGAGATTTACATAAACCGCAATATGAGCAACACTAAAACGTGGCTAGGGTTTGCCTTTTATACTTAGGACAAATAAGAAACCCTAAAAATATTTTAAAACAACTAGGGCTGAGTTGGAAAATTCTACAGAAAAACATTCTGCCCGAGCTTCGATCGATTGAGCCTAAGCTTCGATCGATCGAGCCTAAGCTTCGATCGATCGAGCTAGGCTGAAATGGATTAATCTTTTCTGCATTAAGCTCGATTCCAACTTTACATAAATGCACAACTTTGAGTAGGATTAAAACACTTCTAAACACATTGTTTTGATCATGGTTTGCCAACAATACAAATTAGAGTTCTAAATACATAAAATCCTAAGTTTTTAAAACCTAACAAAATTAAATGGGGAAAGTCATAAATTTCATGGAAGTATGTCTTTTCTCTTGAATTTTTCCTCCCAATTTGGGAAAATGAGTTTTGGTGGGATTGGGTGAAATATCTCCACCCATTCCCCTTTTCCATCCTCCCTCAATTCCACCACATCAAAAAAGGGAAAACTTCCCTTTTCCATCCCTCTAGTTTTTCCCTTAACCAAACATTCCAAACACTTAACATGTGAGAAACATGGTATGAGGTCATTGATTACTATTTTGCAAATCTTTGATATTTTATTTATTAATAACACCTCTCTAGGGTTGGGTCCAAAGGACCCTACCTTGGTGAGGTTCTGCATCATTTAAAAAAAAAAGAAAAAAGAAAAAAAAAAGACACTTTCTCAGGCAGATGTCAACTACTTTATGTTGTTAGTTATAAGTTTTGGCTTTCATTTTGCTTTTTTTGTCTTGTTGTAAAAAGAGATTCATTTGAGACATCTCTTGTTGTTAAAATGAATTGGGTTTCTTCTTGCTGGTCAAATCTATAATGCTCTTGTGATTGCAGATGAAACAAATGAGGAGGACAAGGAAATGTTACATGCATTGGCAGCTTCTATGGAAGGCATGAAAGATTTAAGAGGGAGGACTGCTAAAGACAAAAATGTAACTGTTACTGAAAAGAAAAAAACATGCACCACTAATAAGCTGGCATATCCACCTCTGCCTGAAGAACCCAAGGGCGATAGGAACCTCCTTTGTAGGGTTAGATTCCATCTTCCAGATGGACGCAAAGTCCAGAGAAATTTCTTCCGATCTGATTTGCACGTGGAGGGTAGAGATGATAAGGGAGGATGGTATAGAGATGATAAGGGAGGATGGTATAAAACGGGATGGAGACCTTAAGAAAAGGGATCGGAAATTTGTAAGAGAAAACACTGTAACAGTTTGAACCATTTGTGTAACTTTTTTTCAATCAATATATATTAGAACAGACCTCTTCGGATTGTGCCGAGGACAAATTTATTCATAAAAACCCAGTCTATATCTGTTTGATTGTTAAGAAAACCTAAGCTAATTGTTGTCTCATTCATTAGAGTTTCGTTTTCTAACCCAATATCTACAAATTCATTGTATAGGGTTTATTGGGCTTGAACTTAATCATACCTTGGGTCAAGACCCCAAAACGCCCTTTTACAATTGACATCGTCTGTGGGAACAACTTGTGTGATAGTGAGTGCAATGGTTAATTATGGTAGGATCAGGTCCTCATCAGCAAGACTCCACGGGGTTCCAACGACAAGATGATTTCCTTAATCTCAAATGTAGGAGGGATCGAGAGGGGAGCGTGCACACTACATATACAAGTAGAAGCCATTCTCGAGTTGGAAGTCACATCTCTCAAGAACAAAATAATGGAGCCATGCAATTGGAGATTGACCAGTTAAAGAGGAAGTTGGGCCATGCACGGCGAGAACAGACCCCCTTCAACTCTGACGTTTCCTCTGAGGGTGAAGATGATTCTAGTTATAGGCGAAGGTTAAGAACTCCACTCAGCGAGTCTTTCTCCTATGACGAGCATCATCACAAATGTAGGTATAAAAGCTTGCCTCGTAAAGGCTTGGGAAATGATGCCATGAGTAAGGCGTTGAATCAAATCTCCAGATCACCTTTCATGCGCAAGATAGAGGGCGAAAAACTTCCTCGGCAATTCCATTAGCCCACATTTACCATTTACAATGGTCGGACGAACCCTGTAGAGTATGTGAGCTACTTCAATCAGAGAATGACTATCCATTCAAAGGACGAAATTTTGATGTGCAAGGTGTTCCCATCTAGTTTGGGACTCGTGATGATGAGATAGTTCAATAGCCTGAGGGCAAATTTCATAGATTCCTTCAAGGAGCTCACTCAGGCATTTGGCTCTCGTTTTATTGCATATTGCAGGGTTCCTCGGTCTTTGGAGTCACTACTGTCCTTATCCATGTGAGAAGGGGAGACTTTGAAAACGTACTCAGAAAGATACTAGGAGATGTTCAATGAGATAGATGGTGACTTTGATGACGTGGTCATCAGTACTTTTAAGGTTGGCTTCCCAACCGAGCACGATTTAAGGAAATCTTTGACCGGCAAACTTGTTACCAGTGTGCGCCAACTCATGGACCGGGTTGATAAGTATAAGAGGGTTGAGGAAGATATGGCAGAGGTAAGGAAAGACTAAGGTTATCCCTCAGGAGAGGAGAGATTTCAGGTCAGACCAATACAATAACAACTGACCTCGGAGAGACTTTGCTAAGCAGTTAGGTTCTGCCAATACTCAGGCAGTTAATGCTGTGTTCCGAGAACCTGTGCATCAAGTTCTGGAGAAGATTAAGAATGAGCCATTCTTCAAATGACCAAATAAGATGGCAAAAAACCCTACGAGACGTAATCAAAACTTTCATTGCCAATACCATTAGGACCAGGGACACACCACAGAAGATCGTAGAAATTTATGGGACCATTTAGACCAGTTGGTCTGAGAAGGAAAGTTAAAGCAGCTCTTGTATCATTTCAGTGGTCAGGGGGAACAAACAGGTTCAGCACCCCGGGGAGATGCTTCTTTAAGACCTCCCTTAGGAACTATAAATGTCATCTTTGCTGCCCCAGGAAAGACTGGTTTTGTCCTTTCAGAGTGATGTCTATGGCTCGGCTATCCGTTGAGGACACCAATTCGGAGCCGAAGAGGGCTAGAGTGGATATCTAACCGGTTCTGGGTTTTTCGGATGAGGATAAGATTGGAACCATACAGCCCCATGATGATACTTTGGTGCTCACGCTCAAGATTGAGGGGTCTGACGTGAAGAGGGTGATGGTGGACCAAGGCAGTGGTGTGGAGATTATGTACCCCAACCTATACAAGGGGCTGAATTTGAGACCCGAGAATTTAGCAGCCTACGATTCTCCTTTGGTGAGTTTTGGTAGGAAGATTGTCATTTCAAAGGGTTAGATTAGACTACCCATACAGACTGGTTTAGAAGTGGTGGAGGTGGATTTCTTCGTGGTGGATGCTTATTCCCCCTACACAGCCATTATGGCCAGACCCTAGCTTCATGCCCTAGGAGCCGTCTCCTCTACTTTGCACCAAAAGGTGAAATATCTGTCAGAGGGCCAGGTTAAAGAGATCCTTGGAAGTCAATCCATGACTAGGCAATGCCTAGTAGCTGCCAATTTACATCAGCTCGAGGATGAGTCCTTGGCTTCTACAGAAAAGGGCTTATAGCAATCAAAAACTCTGGTGTTGCTTATCAATGAACCAGTTGAGGAGGCAAAATGTGAAGATTTAGAAAAGGTTGTTATTAGTGATGATCTGGAGAAGTTCTTTTAGATCGAGGCTTAGATACCTCCTTAGGAGAAGGAAGAGTTGAAAAAGTTTCTTAAGAGAAACGTTGATGTGTTCACGTAGAATGTTTACAAGGCTTCAGGAGTGGATCCAAACTTCATCTGTCACCATTTGAATGTTAATCCATCTGTCGCCCTCAAAAAGCAACTACCTCGGCGCTAATCCAAGGAGCATTCTGATGCTGTCAAGGATGAGGTGACAAAGGTTAAACAAGCTGGGGCCATTAAGGAGGTTTTTTATCCTGAGTGGCTAGCCAATGCTGTGGTGATGAAGAAGAAAAATGGAAAGTGGCCAGTGTGTATAGATTTCACAGACTTGAACAAAGCTTGTCCAAAAGATCCATTTCCTATGCCTTAAATAGACCAGTTGGTAGATGTAACAGCAGGCCATCATCGGATGAGTTTCTTAGATGCCTTCTAATGATACCATTAGATACCATTGGCCTTGGAAGATCAGGAGAAGATGACTTTTGTCACTCCCACTGGAAACTACCACTACAAAGTGATGTCCTTTGGTTTGGAAAATGCAAGGTCTACCTATCAGAAGATAATGACCACGATGTTCAAGTCACAATTGGGCAAGAATATTGAGGTCTACATAGATGATATGGTGAAGAGTAAGGTGGTGTCTGAGCATGTGAAAGACCTCGGAAATATTTTTGAAATTATGAGGCAACACAAGCTGCGCCTTAATACTTCCAAGTGCTCTTTTGGTATGGGATCAGGCAAGTATTTGGGCTACATGGCCATTCATCGTGGAATTGAAATCAATCCTGACCAAGTTAAGGCAATTAACAATCTTCAGCCACCTCGGAATCCCAAGGAGGTCCAGAAGCTAATAGGGATGATTGTCTCCTTGAACTGGTTCATTTCTAGATCAGTGGATAGATGTAGACCCTTCTTACTATTGATGAATAAATGGAAATGATTTGAGTGGACAGAGGAGTGTGCCTTGGCTTTTCAGCAACTCAAGGAATACCTCTCTCGGCCACCTATCATGTCCAGTCTTGAAGTGGATGAGGTTCTGTTTGTTTACATTGCTGTAGCCCCACATGCGGTAAGCTTGGTGTTGGTGCGAGTTAATAGTGGTGTACAAAGGCTAGTTTATTATGTGAGCAAGTCACCACATGAGGCCGAGGTCCGTTATCTACCATTGGAGAAGGCCATTTTGGCGGTGGTACCTACTACACGTAAACTTTCCCATTACTTCCAGGCACACACAGTTGTTGTCCTAACTCAGCTTCCGTTCAGATCTATACTTCGAAGTGCTGATTATACAAGGAGGATTGCTAAATGGGGGACAACCTTAGGAGCTTTTGACATCAAATACATGTCTCGTACCTTTGTCAAGGGTCAAGTCCTCGCAAATCCGGTAGCAGAATTTGTTGAATCCCCATTGGAAGTAGAAGTAGAGAAGCAAGACATGGATGGAAAATCAGTTAGCATGAACTCATTGCAAGATCCTTTACCCTGGAGAGTACACGTTGATGGCGCAGCAAATCAGAGAGGACCTGGAGTAAGGCTAGTTCTAGTATCTCTTGAGAAGATCACCATTGAGAAATATTTGAGATTGGATTTCTCGGCCACAAACAATGAGGCTGAGTATAAGGCCCTATTAGTGGGAATGACCATGGTTCAGAAAATGGGTGGGAAAGCAATAGAGATGTTCTTGGATTCGAGACTGGTCGTAGGCCAAGTGAAAGGGGAGTTAGAAGCTAAGGAGGTGAGAATGTAGGAATATTTGAATCAGGTTAGGCACTTGCAAGCAGGTTTCGAATGTTTTAACTTGATGCATATCCATAGTAGTGGAAACACACATGCAGATTCCTTGGCTACTTTTGCCACCTCCTCGGCACAAGATTTACCTCAACTCATACTTGTTGAGAACTTATGCAAGCCTGCTGTGGCAAAAAAAGACATGGTCCAGATCCATCAAATCAGGATAGGGTCGAACTGGATGGATCCTATAGCGTTATTCCTTAAAGAGGACATCTTGCCTAAGGAGAAGTCAGAAGTTGAGAAAGTGCGAAGAAAGGCTCCTTGGTTTTGGCTATCTGAGGACCATAAGTTGTACAAATGCTCCTTTTTTGGACCATATTTGCTGTGTATACATGCTGAAGCATTAGAGTTATTGCTGGAGGAACTACATGAGGGAATCTGTGGAAGCCACACAAGAGGTAGATCTTTGTCTCACCGAGTCCTTACTTAAGGATATTGGTGGCCGGACATACAAAAAGAAGCGCAGGAATATGTTAAAAAGTGTGACCAATGCCATAGATTTGCACCAAACATTCACCAACCAGGAGGAGTCCTCAATCCTCTTTCCAGCCTTTGGCCATTTGCTTAATGGGGCTTGGATATTTTAGGTCATTTCCCTAAGGTAGCAGGAGACAAGAGGTATCTATTGGTTGGTACAGATTATTTCACCAAGTGGGTTGAAGCTGAGTCATTAGCAAATATCAAGGATATGGATGCTAAGAAATTTGTTTAGAAAAACATCGTTACTCGATTTGGGATCCCTCATACCCTCATCTAGGATAACGGCCTTCAATTTGATAGCAAGGCCTTCAGTAGGCACTGTTTTGATCTGTGAATTACAAATAGATATTCCACCCCGACTTACCCCTAAAGGAATGGACAGGCCGAGGTTGTCAATAAGGTCATAATGAATGGACTCAAGAAGAGGTTGGATGATGCGAAGGGAAAATGGGTGGAAGAGTTGTCACACGTCCTTTAGACATACCGGACTACATCTCACCGGTCAACAGGAGAGACCCCTTTTTCAATGACGTATGGGGCTGAGGCTGTCATTCCTTTGGAGAGTGGATTCCCAACACTGATAACGAGTTCCTTCACTCTGAACAACGTTGATAAGCTGTTAGGGAATAGCTTAGATTTAATTGAGGAAAGAAGAGAAAATGCAATGGTCCAATTGGCCTATTATCAACACCAACTCAAGCAAGGATATGATGCTAACATGAAGTTAAGACCTTTAGCACCAGGAGACTTAGTGTTAAGAAAAGTTTTGGGTATTGCTAAGAACACAACTTAGGGAAAGTTGGGGCTTAATTGGGAAGGACCGTATCGCATCACTTCAGTGGTAGGAATAGGTGCATATTATTTGGAAGATCTAGATGAAAATACTGTACTCTATCCCTGGAATGTAAACAACCTGAGAAGATATTATTATTAATGAAAGCAGTCTTTGCCATGTTTATGGTTTGTCATATTATTTGTCATGCGTTTCATTATCTATCTAAGTATTAAACAGAACCTAAGCTATGCCTGGCTCCTCGGACCACAAGTTTTGGGGAAATTAATATCTATTGACATCTATCTAAGTATTAAATAGAACCTAAGTTATGCCTGACTCCTTAGACCATAAGCTTTGGGGGAATTAATATCTATTGACATCTATCTAAGTATTAAACAGAACTTAAGCTATGCCTGACTCCTCAGACCACAAGTTTTGGGGAAATTAATATTTATTGACATCTATCTAAGTATTAAACAGAATCCAAGCTATGCCTAGCTTCTTGGACCACAAGTTTTGGGGAAATTAATATCTATTGACATCTATCTAAGTATTAAACAGAGCTTAAGCTATGCCTGACTCCTCGAATCACAAGCTTAGGGGAAATTAATATCTATTGATATCTATCTAAGTATTAAACAGAACTTAAACTATGCCTGGCTCCTCAAACCACAAGCTTAGGGGAAATTAATATCCATTAACATCTATCTTAGTATTAAACAGAACCTAAGCTATGCCTGGCTCCTCGGGCCACAAGTTTTGGGAAAATTAATACTTACTAACATCTATCTAATCATCAAACATGACCTCAGTTATTGGATTCCTCGGACCATTCACTTTGGGTAAGTTGATACTTTATAGCATTTTCCTAACTATCAAACAAAACTTCATCATGCTTGGGTCCTCGGACCACCTATCTTAAGTAAGTTAGCTCTTTCTATTGATTGTTTAAGTGTCTGATGAAATCAGCCATCTTGAATGATAGAGATTTATTATAACAACATACCCCAGTGGATGCCCATGAGCGTCACTTAAAGTATTTGCAGGCATACTTGCATCAGCTTAAAAAATTAATTATTCATCTTTACATTTACTGATCAGAATGGGACCAAGTAAGTTTAAACCTGTATATAGACAGTATTATTGTATGTACCCTTGAAGTTAAAATTATGCTTCGCCGAGATGATGGGTTTTATGGATTTAACCAGTTTTACTGCTGACCATACAAGAGAGGGTCACTTTTCTGTTACTTATATAGATTAATGAGAAGAGTTTTGCCTCATTACTGTATTTATTAAGTATTAGATAAAATAGAAATTATGTTAACACCAATATGAGAATCATTGAGGTAAAGAATATATGCATAACTTTCATTAACTAAAACCTTAAAGCAAGGTAGATTGAGTACAAAAGGAATAACTTGGTTACAAAGTTTGAGAGCTGAAACAGGATTTCCAAGTAACACAAAAAGAAGAACTGCACAAAAATCCATTTCTTTTTTATTATAATTTTTTCCTCGAGAGGGCCTTTGACAGGCTGAGTGGATGCTGCTTCTGAGGCCTCGAGGCGCTTGTTTGTTTGATCAGCCTTGGGAACCAAAGGAAGAGAGGCCAGTACAATATCCATCCTTTTAGGAGCTTCTTTCTTAGGAGGAGGATCCTGGACAGCAGCTGAGGGCTTCATTGCATCAGGGGCCACTCCCTGGTTTGCATTTTTTTTTTTTCCGTGACCCCAAGCTACTTGGCCTCTGTAGAGGGGTTGTCAGAAGGAGTTGGAGCATTGTCTATACTGGCTTTGCCTACTCCTGCTACCTCAGAGCTGGTGTCAGTCCTAGAGCCAGATGGAACAGAAGCTCGGATGGCAGGGGGTAGTAAATATTCTCTGCCCTCCTAAGTATAGATGAAGCCTCAACCCCAACCTAATTGAGAGTTTCAATCCACACCTAGGAGCAGCAAATTCTATACACCCTCGAGACCTCGGCCCTAAGGGCTACCTCGATCTCTGCCACTCCTATATCATATCTATCTTGCTCGGCCTGCTCCTGAGCCCTCTCTGCATCATCCCTAGCCTTCTTGGTTTCCTCCAACTTTTTCTTGAGGGTAGTGATCTGGGCTTTAGAGGCAGATAACTGATCCTCAACGTTGCGTCGGAGCACTCGTTGGCTCTCGGCTTGCCTCTCAGCACTGTTCAAAGCCGATGCAATACTTTTTCTCTCCCTCTCTTCCTCAAGCAGTTTGTTCTTGAGATCCTGAATGCTTTTCTCAACAACACTAAAGGCCTCCACAGTTGCGTGGCGCTTGCCTTCATTTTTCATCTGTTTGTGACAGGAGTTGGCTACTTCTTCCCCCCTAAATATGGCTTGAACAGCCTGCCAAGAAAAAGAAACACAAATTAAATAAAGAGAAGAAAGTAAACAGTGAAGAAAGACTAAAATGCTAAGTTAAGACTTACCATGCCCAAGTATCTCTTCAAACTGAGGAAGACCTCACACCTCTTTAAATTCCTCAACTCGGCCATGTCATCAGGGAACAACAGAGCCTGCTCCACCGCGTTGGCCACATAGCCAGCCTTCCTTCCTTGGTAGTCCCTAATGGAGGCATTGGCCAACAAAGGAGCCCCATCCTTCTGCAGGAGGTGCAGTTGGAGGATCACTCCTCTCAACACCCTTCTGCCCCATTTTGGATAGCTTGGCCGCTCTTTGGGCCTCGTCCTCCTAAGAGGATTGAGTTCTTCCAACTTTCACCACCTCTTTACCTTTGGGCTCCTTCTTCCTTTTGAGGTCAGCAGGTTCAAGTCGGAGGGGCAAGGCAGCACAAATAGGGGGGGGGGGGTAGGAAGTTTAGCCTAGGGTGCCTTCTTAGGCGCATTCCCCCCTGGTTGGGCTTCCAATAGTTCTTGTAAGGTGGCCCTTGGCTTACGTTGGATGCCCATGTCATTTGGAATGGAAGAAGTTCCTTGTTATTGGCTGGATTGGACTAGAAAAGAGTGGCCGAGATCACTCAGTGTATTCTCTAGAGATAAGGGTTGGTTGAACACCTCAAAATTGTCCTCGGAATCGGACAATTCAACAACCTCTCCTTCTTCTGTTTCTTCTTTTTCTTTCTCTTCTTTCTCTTCCTTGACAACTGGACGGGAAGAGGAGGCTCCTACTTTAGGTATGCCTTCCAATATAGGGGTTGTAAGGTGGACGCCTTCTGGGATTGGACCACTAGCTAGGAAGCTCGGGGCAACAACATTGATCCTTTGCAGCCGAGAGTCTTTAGACTTAATGACACACTTGGGTGTCTAGAAGCTCTTGGATATGGGATCATAGCTGAGGATGAGGTGAGCAGCACTGAGTTGACCATCACTGTGGACGAACACCTCGGCCTTTAAGATTTTGTTTAAGCTGGCTTGATTTACAAGGTGGAAGTTAGGCATGGCCGCGTGTGGATTTGCAAAACCAACAAGAAAAATAGAAGGACATCATTAGCAAAACATAACTCAAAGGAAATTTCAAGTATGAACACAAGTTGAAGAAAAATCAAAAGGGATGATTTTGAGTTTAAGAATCTAACCCTAGAGCCCCACCTGATTCTCCTTCCCTCATTGGACAAGGTAGGCCATCATGCCATTCCCCTGATAGTATCAAAAAGTCCTTTTTTAGGCCTTTGTTGGACTCTGGGAGGCATTGAATAAGCCTAACCTGGGGGTACCTAGACTTTAGGTAATACCTCTGTCCGATTAGGTGGTGGAGGTTGTAAACCTAGTTGACATCATGATGGGTAAGCCTTAAACCCATCTTTTCGTTAAGGATGTCTATACTCCCCAGGATTCTAAACATGTTGGGGGCGCACTGGGTAGTGGCTAACCTATGGGCCCTAAGGTAATCTCTAATCACGGTACCCATAGGGACTCTCATCCCTCCTTCTATGAAAGCTATCATGGGGATAACTACCACTCCTTCTTTTCTGTCCTCAAACCACTGCCATTCCTTACAATACCTAATGGCTACCCCTGGAGGAATCCTATATTGGGCTCTGAAGTTCTCTAACCCCTTCTTGGAATCTACCAAGTAAGCAAATCTACCCATTTTTTTAAAGAGAAATTTGAATGAATTGAGAAGATTGAGAGAAGAAAGAAGAGCCGAGGAGGGAAGGATGCAAAGAAAGGAAAAATGTGTGGAAAAATAAAGTGAAAGTGTATACGAAAAACTTACAGGAAAAAGAAAGTCTCTCCTCGGACAAGCTTTGGGTTTTTGTAAGGGCACGAGTGTGTTAGGTAAATTCACAGGTTCAGTGTATGTACACAAGAATGAAGTGAATGTGAAGATGAAGTGAGAGATTGATTTAAATGGTATTTATATCAAAGGAAGGGTTGCTAGCGGGAAAATTCTTGCCCAGTTCCCAGCAGAATCCTCAGCCGTTGGATCTGTATCACATTGTAGAATGTGGGAGACATGGAGCTGTAAAAATTTAATGAATGCGTGTCTCGGATGCCGAAGCATCAGGAGCGTGCCTTAGGCAGTTAAAAAGGCACTTGCCCAGTCAAAAAGTAAGACATGATAAGCTCGGGGCGATCCTAAGAACATCAAAATCCTTCTTCCTTCTCGAGGAGCCAGAAAGCAAAATTTTGAAGGGCTATTGTAGGGGCGGAAGGCCCAAGAATACATGTCCACATACGTATTGGGCTTGGGGCCTAATTCGTGGGCCTTAGTGGTTCGAGGATTAGTAAATAGTAACATAAGGACCTATGGTAGAAGGTGGAGAGGTAAAATCTAATCATGATCACCCAGAAGAGGTTCGAGGAGGAACATCACCTCGGAGGAGCAAAGCCGAGGTCAGGGGATGCGGTCTGCCATCATAAGCAACCTTCCAGACTATTCTACGGATAAAGATAAAATATTAGGAAGGAACAGGATAGAAGGAAGCTACAAATATCTAAGGAAAAACTGCTACCATCGCATTGAATGCACCCCAGCTAATTCTCTGACCGCATTAATGAAGAAGTGATCCCTGAACAGTGATTTTCAGCCTTATAACTACTACCCAAAGACTTTAGGAAGGGATTGATGGGACAAGAACCAATTCCAAGGATCTGATCTGCACATGGAGGGTGGAGATGATAAGGGAGGATGGTATAAAACAAGATAGAGACGCTAAGAAAGGGGATCAGAAATTTGTAAGAGAAAGCACAATAGCAGTTTGAATCGTCTGTGTAACCTTTTTTCAATCAATATATATTAGAATAGACTTTCTTGGATTGTGCCGAGGACAAATTTATTCATAAAAACCCAGTCCATATCTGTTTGATTGTTAATAAAAGCCAAGCTAACTGTTGTCCCATTCATTAGAGCCTCGTTTTCCAATCCACTTTCTACAAATTCATTGTATAGGGCTTATTGGGCTTAAACCCAATCATACCCAAGACCCCGACACGCCCCCCTACATAATGTAATAATTATTCATATGGTTTAGCTATTCTTTAGTTAGTTATTTTTACACTATATGAAATAGTCATTCCTTATGAATAGCTATTTTCAAAATGAAAAATAGCTATTGTTCTTTAAAAAACTTGTAGTAGCTATTCTTTAGCAAGTGTAATAATTTCTAAAAGTAATATATATTCAAATTAACAAACTTGCCATATACAAGTAACAATTATAAAAATAAAAAATCATAAAAAAATAATTCATTTCTCTCTCAATTAAAAAAAAAATTATTTTTAAAGAAATATAATTGTTTGAGTAAGATATTTCATAAAATAAATCTTAAGTTATATTTTAATGTTACAACTCATAACCAAATTTATGAACAGAATTAGTTATTCTATTACAACATATTTTATTCTCAATAAAAAATATTACAATTCATGTTGTAAACTTCATTCAGTGTACTAAACATGCCTTTAGTGGTAGGCTTATGTAAAAATAATTGTCAACCATTTACAACTTGCCAACAACAAATTGCAAAAATAAAAATTAAAGAGAGTGAAATTTTGTGTCAATAGCAAAGTTGATAAGAGGAACAACAAATTGCAAAAATAAAGAGTTTGGTAGTGGATTTAATTAGAGACTCAACTCTTCTGTGCTCTGCATTAACTCCTGTACTGGTCATAACACCTGTCTTTAAATCCACTAGCTAGCCACTACCACCACCCCAAGAGCAAGAAGCTTAAGTGGTTAAGCTCATGAGAAAAAGCAAAGAGAAAAAAAGAGTTTTCACTTCTTAGACAGAGAGACAGGCATGGAGGGGATAGATCATAGGATTGTGAGAGCCAATGGCATCAAAATGCACATAGCAGAAAAAGGACAAGGCCCGGTAGTACTATTCCTCCATGGCTTCCCTGAGCTATGGTACTCCTGACACCACCAGATTCATGCTTTGGGCTCACTTGGATACCATGCTGTAGCACCAGATCTCCAGGGCTTCGTTGACACTGAAGCACCAACTTCCATCACCAGCTACACTTGCGATCACATTGTCAATGACCTTGTTGCTCTCATTGACTCTCTAGGTGTTGAGCAAGTGTTTCTTGTGGCACATGATTGGGGAGCCATCATGGGTTGGTACTTGTGCTTGTTTAAGCCTGAAAGAGTGAAGGCATTTGTGTGCCTTAGTGTTCCATTCACGCCAAGGAGTCCACAGATGAAGCCAATGGATAGAATGTGAGGTTTCTTTGGAGATGACTACTATATATGCAGATTTCAGGTTCTTGTTTTGTTAACATAACCAGAGTTGGCTTCTTGTATGCTTAAATGATCATGTTTTAGTATAAAATCTTATTTGTTTAATCCCATTTACCTCTTTGGTACCTATTTTCTATGAAATAGCTGAAACAGTTTGGTAAGCATGCTTGTTTGATTCGAGCAAAGGCTCTCTAAGTCACATTATAATTATTTGCTTTGCTATGATTCTTGCTCAAGATTTTTAGGCTTAGACTTTAGTACACGTTACATTCCAAGTTATAAGAGGCTAATCTTGGACTCTGAAAATTGAAAACCAAAACTTGGTAGCTAATATCTTATATCGCCACCCAATTTTACTTCGATATTTCCATATGTGTTGCAGGCACCAAGAGAAATTGAAGCTGAGATTGCCGAATTACGTACAGCAAATGCACTCAAGACCATTTTCTCAATTTGAAAACCAGGCCCACCCTACTTCCCTAAAGGAAATGCATTTGGAATCCGTACCAATGCTTCAATTTCCTTGCCCTCTTAGCTTTCAAAAGAAGAGCTTACTTATTATGTCACAAAATTTGACCAGAAAGGCTTCACTAGAGGATTGAACTACTACCAAGAAATTGACCAGTATGTTACAAACTTAATGAAAATGTTTCAAAATCTAAATATCAAAACATTTCTTATGCTTAAGACTTGATATTTAACAAATTCTAGGTGCCCATTTCAAGTTTAAGGGTTTTAATTCTTAAATCCAACTATGTATAGAGAGTCATGTTTTTTAAAATGACTATATCTTAGATTTGTAATTTTAATATGAAACATGAGATTTATTCATTTCAAATGGAGTTGATCCTCTTCCAAGACGCTAACCCAGCTCATTTTTAATCAACAAAAGAACCAAAATTTTGGGCTCACATCAAATATAAGCATGAAAACTTAAATCTTGGCCTTCCTTAACATTAATGTCCCAATACTTTGATATTCATAAAACAAACGTTTGATAATTGTTTCTGATTATTGCAGAAACTGGGAGGTCACAGAAAAATGGACCAGAGTGCAAGTGAAGGTACCTATGAAGTTCATAGTGGGGGATTTGGACATGGTGTACACCACCCTGGGTACAAAGGAATACGTACACAATGGTGATTTCAAGAAAGATGTGCCATTTTTGGAGGAAGCTGTTGTGATGGAAGGGGTGGGTCACTTCATCAACCAAGAAAGAGCAGGGGAAATCGATTCTCACATCTATGACTTCATTAAGAAGTTCAAATAAATTCTGTTAGTAATTTGTGCACTGTTTCTATGGGTTCATTAGGATTTTAATCTGTCACCTCTAGTGGCACTAAGCTTGGTGGTTGAATAGACCTTGTCATATGATCTACAAGGTTGCTTTATTAAGTATAAATTTCTGCTTGAATATCTATTTCTTTACAGTTATTTCATTATTATTGAGAAGCACATATTGGTACATGGATTCCCCAAATCCCAGTTATTCATGGATGGTTAAAATTTGAATTTAAATTGTTGTTTTAAGACTCACTGAGTGTGTGTGCAAATTACTAGTAAAAAGAATTATATAGTTATTTTTGTAGAAGTGGAAGTTGAATGGAAGTAGATAGGAGCTTTTGAAAGAAGCCAAAAGACTTTCATTAATTAAAAAATAAAATAACATAACCAAAAGGCTATGCAAGAATCAAATAATGGCAAAATAGAGATTTCTTGCTTGTCATGTCCCAATTATTGTTGGATTTAAGTGCAAAAGCCTAAGTAAATATGATGGGGGTCTAAATGCATTAAACACCAATTAAGCTGTATTAATATTTTAGACCCCATAAAATAGGTTTGGCTTATCTCCCGTACTTTAAAAAAAAAAAAAAACTCTTTTTGTTTTAATAAAAAACTGTCACATCACCCATTAACTAAATAAAATGTGGAAATTAAAACTCACTATCACTTGTTATTGTATATTTAAAACAAAAGAACATGTCCAATTAAAAAAAAATACTAGAGATAAGCCAAACTCCCGATGGAATCAGAAATTTGTGGAAATTCTGCGCTCATAATGTGCATTGCACTCATTTTGTATGTGACACTTATTTAGGACAAGATTATATAACCTAAATGAATTAGAATGCCATCAGCCTCATTAATCTTCTAAAATACTTCAAGTTCTTCATCTTATACCACACTACACCGTTCTCACATTGCAATATTTTTCGGCACGAATTTTAAGAAGAGGCAAAAATGGAGTGCAATACTACTAATTTAACTTTTTAACTCTTTAACACTTTTTAATTTTTCTTTTTAATTCATTCAATCTCAATTTGTGTTTCAACACTATGCACATCCACGCGCACCCAAAAAAAAAAAAAAAAATCAAATGTGACTCTCAAGATTGAAGTTGTCAACGCTGCAATGCCCAATAAAAAAGATGTTATGGATGTGAAATGAATCATTTCTACTGGGTGTGTGTGGTAAAGTTTGACCTGTTGAAGTCAGTGTTGGATGTGATTCATTCAAGTATCATAATGTCAACTACTAGAATCAATTCCTTCATATAATTGTTACCGGTGGCTAGTCACTGGTGCACCAACCTTTTGGCTCCTTTTATTTATTTATTTATTTATTTATTATTATTATTATTGAGACTGCATTAAATTCTCCTTTTTGTGTTTTTTTCAATTCTATAATGTCTAAGCTAGAGGTACGTTGCATTAGACCTAAGAAATAACATGCATTCTATTGCAGCTAATATTGGTTGTATTAGGGCCTTAAGAAGCATGCATTGCTTGTGCTATGAGCCTATGAAAAAATTTATTAAAAAAAAAAAAGAAAAAAGAAAAAAGATAATAATAAGATGTATTGAATTGTATCAATTATTGATACTTTACAGAATATGGGACTTCTATTTAATTTGTTTGGTAACTAAAAACTAGGGCAACACGGAGATAGCTGAGCACCAACTTGATTGTTGGAAATTATATTCATGTCAACGTGGAATCAAGGCTTAGAGGTGATTGATAATGGATTCCGCATTGTTCTGCATCTGGCTAAGTTTGGTAGTTGATTTAGATAATAGAGACTTGAAGGGTTTACCTTGGAAAACTTGGTCACACTTTTGTCTATTGACCGTGGCCTCTGACATCTCGGCTTTAACACCTGTATAGTTGCTATATTTCAAGTAAGAGTACGCGGAAAAAAGTACGTCACCTACAGTTCTATAGTAATGAGTGCAATTGGTTAGGGCTTGCTTCCAGCCCTCGTTCACTGCTGAATGTTCCAGATCGATGAATTGGGTATATATTTCGTTAGCTTTATTCTCTGTATGAATTAATGAAATTATGGCTATCTCCTTGAGAGTTGTAGCATTTTTGGAACCAGGGTCCGGTATCAGAGTGTCTAGGCACAGAAACTTGTAAATGGTGTAACCACAAGCTTGTTCAATCAAGGGCGTCTGGCAAAGAATTTGGGTAGGAAAGACAATCAAAAGAAGCACAAAGACGAGGCTTGAAATGGGATTCATGTTTTCACTATAATGTTTTCTTTTCAGATAAATTTTATGTTTTTGAATAGGTGTGGTCAATCTAGCTATTGGGCTTCTTCTATTTTGTGTTTTTGAGAAACTTGTGACTATTGGGCTATGGTTATATAGAGAAGAGTTGGGATGTGATCGGTTCTAAGTTCAACTACCTATTTTGAAAGTTGATCTATAAAAAGTAAATGAAATATTTTAGTACAGGATTGAATTACATATGACCACACAACCACGTTGTTCAACCGGTCCCTTTGACCTTACAGTGGTTATTACGAGGAGTTTGTACTTAGAACCATCCACTTGCAAGTTTCTAGCAAAACTTTTCCATCTTCCCTTTATTTTTAGTTGACATAAGTAATTATTATTTTTAGTTCTTCTCTATTTCATTTAATTATCTAATAGAAGATTCGGTACTTGTTTGGATCCAATATTAATCTATAAAATGTTGGTTTCATAGTCATTACCATTATTAAAAACTAGCCACGAACCCGCGTGTTGTGCGTGATAATTATATATATGGTAGTTTTATTAAAAAAAAATTTACAATTTAAACTAATCTAATAATGAGAAATGTATTTCGTAATTATATTAATATTTAGTATAGGAACAATCATAAATGTAATATAGGAACAATCCAAAACAACAAAAAAACGTAAACTAAAAAAAATTAATAAAACTTAACAATGATTAATTGAACCAATATTAGGATAAAATTTTGTTTTTGATAATCTATTAAGATTATTTTCTTTGTAGAAATTATAATTTCGGCCACCCAAAACATATTATCAAATAAACAATTATTAGCAAAATCTAAGAATTAAATTTCTATACAGACATTGTTATAAGATAATAATAATTAAAATAAAATTGCAAAAGTTAAAATTTGTCACCTATCCAATTATTTTCATTTGGCTAACCTTTGCTTTTCTTCAAATGAATGACATTATATAGTACTTCTAATACAACTATTAAGAGTACTTTGTCCATCACAAAAGATTAGAAAATAAACAAAAATTAGTAAAGTCTCATAGTTTAACATCTAAATTGAGCACTATGAAAAATCATGCTATGTAATAAAATAAATACCAAATTATCCAAATCATGCTATGCAATAGAATAATATTATATTTTTATATGCTATATTTAATTCTTTAGAACACAATAGGATAAAATTTAACAATCAAAGAGAGAGAGAGGAAAAAAAAAAAAAAAACCAACAACAACAACAACAATTTAAAAAACAAAACTAAATTGCATTAACCCAAAATAGAGTTTTGAAGAATATAAAAAATTATTAACCTAAAATAGAGATGCAAGAAAAATAAATCAAAAAATCCACCAAAAACTTCAGAGAGAACCATTTTTTTGGTGAGGGAAAACTATACATAGAATAGAAGAGATAGTGACAAATTTATAGTAAGAGAGTGTGAATAAGAAGAGACAAAAATAAAGGAAGATAAAGGGAAAGAGGAAGAATGATATTAATGTAGAGGGTAGTGGGGAGATGAAAAGGTAAGGGAGAGAGAAAGATTGAATAAGTAGTGGGGAGATGAAATGGTAAGGGAGAGAGAAAGGTTGGAGAAGGGTAAATATTAAAAAAATAAATGTTAAAAAAATTGGGAAAAAAAACCCTAAAGCTTGAAAGGTTTCAACGTTGTTGTCGTTTTTTTTTTTTTTTTAATAAGCTAAAAAGGCTCACACAAAACCCTAAAACTGAACTGAAAAGGCTTTGAGTTGGGCCTGATAGTGGAACTAAATAGATAAGAGGTGGATTGGATTAATTATACAGATTTATTATAGAGTAATAGTGGGAGTAAATAAATAAATAGTGGGCTGGATTTATTATGGGATGATAGTGGAAGTAAATAAATAAGTAGTGGGCTACATTTATAGGACTAAAAATTGTAAAAAACCATTTTAAAATTGTAGGACAAATTATATTTATAAAAAAAAAATGACTTGGTAGCTAATGTGGCGCAATGTGAGAGCAGCAGCATTAAACGCTACGCTTCAGCTTTGATTTATTATAGGGTGATGGTGGAAGTAAATAAATAAGTAGTGGGCTGCATTTATAGGACTGAAAATTCTAAAAACCCATTTTAAAATTGTAGGACAAATTATATTTATAAAAAAAAAAAATAACGTGGTAGTTGATATGACGCAACGTGAAAGTAGCAGCATTAAACGCTATGCTTCAGCTTTTAGTAATATATAAATGAAGGGGCTAGATTTTACTTTCCTTCCTAAATAGAAATATAGGTGAGGGGAAAATTGATGGGTTCTACCCCTTAGAAATAGGGATAAGATAACCAGAATGCACATATAAATTAAGAATAGGTTTAATAACAACTTTTTTTTTTCCTATAATTTGCTAAAGTGATAAATTGTGAACGGTAGTTGATGGAACTGACAAACTCAACTTCCCTGGACGATCTCATCAAGACCGATGAGACCGTTCTCTCAGACTAGCTAATCAAATATTTCCATCGATATATCCACATCATTGATGAAGGTAATGAAGCCATTCAATGCAGTTAATAATGCTACGGACGGTTACAAGACCAGCTGTATAAACCATTGGAAGCCCATCAAAGCCCACATTATTGAGCATGAAGCGTTACCAAGAGAGGCATTCAAACCACAATAACAGGCACAATGGCTAGTAGTTGTGGAAACATATATAAAACCCTCACAGCACCAACACAAGGTACATAGTTACACCAAAAAGCACTCATAGTTATTCTGATATTTTGTGTTATTCTCTAAAGGCTTCCTTATACTGACTTTAGCATCGGTAACATTGTTGCAGGCACCACATCGGTGACCACCTCAAGGGAGCCATCTTACCATATTTGACGTAGACGAGGACTCAGCTCCATCTAGACGCACTTACAAAGACTAACGATTTGCACTTCACCAGTTTGGCGCCATCTGTGGGAATGATATTTTCGTACTTAGGTTCGAAAACAGAGTTTCCAATTAACATCTACATTCAGATGGAGTCCAACTAGGATTTTGCAGCATTAGCCCTGGAAGTCCAGGCTCTTGCAACTAGCATTGAAGAGCTCACCAAACATAATTAGGAAATGAGGTTACGGCTTCAACAGGAGGAGAATCGATCTAAAGCCAATTAAGAGGATGAGGGAGATAGCCATAGAAGGAACGACCGTCGAGGACCAACTACTCCAGATGAACCAAACTCAAATCTCCTCTGGGAGATGAGAAAGGAGATGGACGAGCTGAGGAACTCCATTAGGAGGAAAACAAACCGAAGCCTGGATAGAATGGTCTAGACAACAGATTCGCCTTTCACCACGACAATCTTGGAATCCCCTGTGCCACCGAAATTTCGATTGCCTCAGCTTGAGCCATTTGATGGACTTAATGACCCCCTGGACCACCTCAACACCTTCAAGACGACACTAGGTCTTCAATAGCCTCCTGATGAAATACTGTGTTGTTCTTTCTCCACCATTCTTAAAGAAGCTGCACGGGAATGGTTCACAAAGTTACCAATATCGTCCATCTACAGCTTTGAGCAGTTGGGCAATGCCTTTTTGCACCACTTCGTCTGGAGACAATGCCTGAAGAGGCTAATAGACCACTTACTCACTATTAGACAAGGAGAAAAAGAGACCTTGAGGTCGTACGTGAAAAGCTTTACTTGGGAGACTCTGGAGGTAGACGAAGCTGACGACGAGGTGCAGTTGACAACCTTTAAAGTTGGTATGAAGTCCAAAGAGTTTATGGTTTCACTCGCGAAGAATCCTCCTAAGACGATGGTAGAGATGCTCCTGAAGGCACAGAAGTACATGAATGCTGAAGATGCTTTAGCTGCCATAAAGGACGTGGAAAAGATAGGAGACAAGGGAAGGAAGGAAGATGATCGTAGAGGACGAAAAAAGGAGTGCCCAGATCGTCAGACTAGTGACGGGAGTAAAACGAAAGACGAAAAAACTCCTCGAACAGTAAAATTCACTCATTTAGTTATGCATGTTGACAAAATTTTGGTGCAAATTAAGGATGAGCGCTACCTCAAATGGCCAAGGCCATTACAACATGCACAGCAAAAAGAAGTATTGCGGGTTCCACAAGGATCACGGCCACTACACAGAGGATTGTAAGGACCTAAAGGAGCAAATAGAGGAACTTATACGAAAAGGGAAACTGAAGAAGTATGTGAAAAAAGGGGGAATCCAGTAGGTTCAAACATGACAACAAAAGCCAACACGAATCTTCACCCAGGGACAAGGATCACATGTCCCAGCCTTCGCCAAGTGTGATCGGGGAGATAAAAACGATTACAGGTAGCCCATCCGCAGGTGGGTTGTTCAAATCCCTCAAGAAAGCATGTCAGAGGCAGGTGAACAACGTCCATAGAATACCCCCACTCAAGCAAAGACGGACAGACCGGGACATGATTTTTTCGGAAGAGGATGCTAGAGGAGTAAAGCAGCCTCATGACAACCCCCTGGTAATAATGCTCACGATAGAAGGATTCAATACTAGGAGAATCCTCGTGGATAATGGCAGCTCTGTAGAAATCATCTACCTCTCCGCTTTTCAGCAGGTGAAGCTAGATCCAGGAAGGCTACGCCTATTTGACTCCTCCCTCGTCAGCATTAGTGGAGACATGGTATATCCTAAAGGCATAGTGACGTTGACAATTATAGTGGGGACTCACCTGAGGCAGTTGACTTTTCAATTGGACTTCTTAATGGTAGATTGTCTTTCATCTTACAATGTGATCATTGGGAGACCCACACTCAACTGCTGGAAAGCAGCCACGTCCACCTATTGCTTAAAGGTAAAGTTCCCAACAGAAAACGGTGTGGGCGAGGTAAAAGGAGATCAAGTACTAGATAGGGAATGTTATCAGGCTGTGTTAGCTGCCAAAGAGAACCATACATGGATGATCGAGGAGAAGGAAGAAGACAAAGTGGAAGCCCTAGAAACAGTGGAGCTAGTTGAAGGAGAAACAACAAAGATGACTAGGATAGGGACGACATTGAGTCTCGATATGAAGACAAGACTTGTCCAGTTCCTTAAAGAGAACCTGGATGTTTTCACATGGAGCCACGAGGACATGTTAGGTATATCCCCAAAGGTCATCGAACACAAGCTAAATGTGGACCCCGAGAAGAAGCCCATTCAGTAGAGACGACGAGTTTTCGCTCCAAAACAGAATCAAGCAATTACGGATGAGGTTAACGAGCTATTGTTAGTAGGCTTTATTCGAGAAGTTTATTACCCAGATTGGCTCGCCAATGTCGTCTTGGTGAAGAAAGCGAATGGAAAATGGAGGATGTACGTAGACTTCACGGACCTGAACAAAACTTACCCAAAAGACAGTTTCCCTCTGCCAAGAATAGACCAGCTAGTGGACTCTACAACAGGGCATAAGTTACTAACATTCATGGATGCGTTCTCGGGATACAATCAGATCAAAATGGCCAAAGAAGACCAAGAGAAAACTGCTTTTATCATGAGCCAAGGGCTATATTGCTATAAGGTAATGCCCTTCGGATTGAAAAATACAGGAGAAACCTACCAGAAGTTAGTTAATAAAATGTTCAACAAGCAGATAAGAAGAAACGTGGAGGTATATGTGGATGATATGCTCGTCAAGAGTAAAGAAGGGCTTGCTCACCTGGGTGACCTTAAAGAAACATTTGCCACACTTAGACAGTACCAGATGAAGTTAAACCCTAGTAAGTGTGCCTTTGGAGTAGCCTCAGGGAAATTCTTGGGGTTCATGGTGTCCCAAAAGGGGATAGAAGCAAACTCGAAGAAGGTGCGAGCCATACTTGACATAACGTCGCCAAAGACCATCAAAGAAGTCTAGAAGCTCACAGGAAGGATAGCAGCACTCAACAAGTTCGTCTCTAAAACGACGAACAAATGCTTACCCTTCTTCAAGACATTGAAGTAGGTCTTTGCCTGGACTGACGAATGTGAGGCAGCATTTCAAGAACTCAAGCGTTATCTGAGCAATCCACCCCTCCTAAGTCTGTCCAAGGAGGGAGAAAACCTGTATTTGTATCTGGCAGTATCAGCCATAGTAGTAAGCGCAACCTTAATTCGAGAAGAGGATAGGAAACAGCTCCCAGTTTACTACATCAGCCAAGCTTTCCAAGAGGCAGAAGCCAAGTACCCAAGGATCGAGAAGATTGCATTCGCGTTAATAGTAGCTTCGCGTAAACTACGACCTTATTTTCAGGTGAACCCAATCTTGGTAATGATGGACCAACCCATCAAGAAGTCCATGAATAAGCTCGAGGCAGCATGAAAAATGGTCTAATGGGCGATCGAGCTTAGCCAATTTGACATTGAATACCACCCTAGGACAGCTATTAAAACGCAGGCTTTAGCGGACTTCATCGCCAAGTTCACTCTTCCAGATGAGGACAGCCATCCCGATAAGACATAACAGTGGACGATACAAACCGATGGTTCGTCAGCTTAAAGGAAGGGAGGAGTAGGGGTTGTCATCACTACCCCAGACGGAGAAATGCTTAAATATGGAGTTCAACTAAAATTCCTAGCCACTAATAATGAAGCTGAGTACGAAGGAATATTGATGGGGCTAAGGGTTGAAAAAGCACTAGAAGCTAAAAACCTGCTCCTCCAGAGTGATTCCAAGCTGGTAATAGGGCAGATAAAGGAGGAGTATGAAGTAAAGGAGGAAAGAATGAAAAATACCTCAAGCTGACGAAGCATTTGACACAGGAGTTTGATAGAGTGGAATTTGTGCAGATCCCCAGAAGCTAGAACATGATAGCATATGAAATCACGAAGCTAGCATTGTTAGAAGAAAGATCAATGAGCTTGGGCTCAGAGATGAAAGTCCAGAAACACCCCAACATTGAAGAAGTCTCTACATTTGAAATCCATAGTACAAATAGTTGGATGACCCCGATCATATCTTTCCTCCAAGATGGACGCCTCCCACAGGACCTCAGGGAAGCCAGGAAGGTCAGGAAGAGAGCAGCCAGATTCACGATCCTGAATGACACCCTGTACAAGAGAGGCTTCCCCATGCCCTATTTGAAGTACGTCGACGAAGAAAAAGCCAAGTATATCCTAGAAGAGATCCATGAAGGGCTTTGCGGAGACAATGCAGGCCCCAAGTCCTTCGTAAGTAAATTTATCAGAACAAGTTACTTTTGGCCTACTATGTAGGTAGATGCGAGGGAGCTTGTCAAGAAGTGCGACAAGTGCCAAAGGTTTGGGAATGTCCAACACCTTCCAATCGAGAGATTGACAACGATAGCCTCCCCTTGGCCATTTGCACAATGGGGAATCGACATCGTTAGCCCATTGCCCCAAGGTAAAGGACAGGACTGGTTGCTATTGATTACTTCACAAAATGGGTTAAAGTGGAGGCATTAGCAACTATCATCGAAGCAAGAATCCAAAACTTTTTATGGAGAAACATAATTTGCAGGTTCGAGATTCCACGGACAATCATATCAGGTAATGAGTAGCAGCTCGACAGCCAAGGCTTTAGGGATTTTTGTTCAAGTCTAGGGATCAAGAACTAGTCCCGAGACATCCACAAGCAAATGACCAGATAGAGGTTACTAATTAAACATTACTCAAGGTCATCAAAGTCAGGTTGGATGACGCTAAGAGGGCCTGGCCAGAAGAATTACCCAATGTCTTGTGGGCTTACAAGACTACAGCAAGAACCTCAACAAAGGAAACCCCCTTCAGACTCACTTACGGCACTGTGGCAGTAATCCCTATCGAAATGGGAATAAATAGTACTAGACGAGAGATGTTCCACGAGGACAGCAATGATGATTAACTAAGAGTCAACCTGGACTGCCTAGACGAAGTCAAAGACGGAGCCTTTAACAAGATGATGAAGTACCAACAGAAGATGGTTGATTACTACAACAAGAGAGTGAAGCTCAGATGGCTTGACATAGGTGACCTCGTCCTACGCAAAGTCACCCCAGCAACCAAAAACTCTACCCAAGGGAAACTCGGCCCAACCTGGGAAGGACCTTACCAAGTCATCCATTATTCTAGACAAGGCAGTTAGACTTCCACGACCATGGAACATTGAGCACTTGAAGATGTACCACCAATAGATGTAACAGACAATTGTATTCATTTTTGAAAGCAATAAAAGAACTATTCAGCCAATGACTCAATATAAGCAAACCTAGCAACTTAAAAGCCAAAAAATTGGCTAAGTAACAAGATTCTGTGCCTAGACGGATGTAAGCTACTGAGAAGCCAATGAACAACAAAATCCCTTAAGAGGGTGTAAGTCGCAGAAAAATGTCTAAGTAACAAGATTCCGCCTAGACAGATGTAAGTTACTGACAAATCCCTTAAAAGGGCATAGGCCAAAAATTGGCTAAGTAACAAGATTCCGCTTAGACGGATGTAAGTTACTGATGATCCCTTAAATAGGTCAAAAATTGGTTAAGTAAATGGGACTCCTTCTGGGCAGGAGTAAGTCACTGACAGGTTACCACCTTTCAACAAAGGTACGAACCACAACAGAAAATTTGACTAAGTACAAGTTACTAACACGGAAGAAATGATTAAAGGAACGAAGCAAGCAGAGATCATGCAAAAGGAAAAATACGAACAAGACAAAGGCAGACAGTTCTGGACCAAGGCAATAGAAGGCAAAAGTTCGCGGGTCCACTAGATCGTCAAAATCCTCGATCGTCTTCGCGTACTCGATGGCCTTCTTAATGCGTTCCTTATACTTACTTTTAAGCTTGGGTCATCTCTTAACTGTACAAGACATTGGGCAAAAGAGTTAGTGACGATAAAATAAACATGATGAAAATTAATGGACTAGAAGAAATAATGACACACCTAATTTTGGGGTTCTCCCCAAACCTAATTAAAGGGAGTCTCCCAGTCATCCCCGGAAACAAAAACGAACTAGGACTTCCAATATCTGAAGGACGAAGTCAGGTCTCGAACGATCCTAGTCCTCCTCTCCCAAGGCACCAGCTTATAATACCCATGCTCCTTAGACTCCTTTAAACGGTACTAGTAGACAAGCTCGTCCACTTTAATCATGTCTTCATCCGTAGCAGCCAGCCATATCCTCATACAGCTGACCACTATCCTCCACGAATTAGGTATAAGTTGCCCGGTAGCAATACCAAAATGGCCTAAAAGCTCCATAATAAATGGGTGGATGGGGAATCTAAGCCCGCACAGGAAGGCAGCCTCGTAGAAGCATACCTCCCCAGGAAAGAAGTGGTAAGCTCGTTCCTCCTCACAGGGTAGACGAACCCTAACCCTATCTGGGAATTGGAATCTACCCTTAAACCTAGAAAGTGTCTCACCATCCAAACCACACACCTCTTCAAGGGCATGGAATGCCCTAACCTCTCGAGGGGCAGAGACGGCAGTATCCCCCTCCACCAGGTCATCACTAGATGACAACTCGGTCTCAACCTCACTTGATCTCACTTCAGACATCACTCCCTACCTAATCGCTAACCCCTCAAGCGATTGACTGGGTAAAGGAAGCAAATCTGCCAACGCAATGCTCAAGCCATTACTTCCAAAAACAAACCCTCCAACTGAAGGGGCAAAGCTCTGGGAAACACCTAAGGAACCACACAAATGAGCAAAAAGAAAGGAAATTGAATGGTAGGCTATCCTAATCTCAGAGATACTAACCATGGAAAAACAAAGAACAAGGGAAAAGGGAAAATTGTCCTAAAAATCCCCAACACAAAAAAAAAAAAAAAAAAAAAAAAAAAAAAAAAAAAGGAAAAGGAAGCAACAAAAGAAAAATCAGAGATCAAGCACTACTTATCTATGCCATAGAGAAAATGAAGGAAAAGAAAAAGAGAAACATACCTTAAAAGGAAGCAACCACAGCTCAGTCACAGAATGCAGAAGGTTCGAAGAAAATCGCAAGAGCAAGGTGGAGAAGAAGAAGCACAGAGCAATGATTAAGAGATTGGGAAAAGTGAAGGGGGAATTGAAAAGAAGGGAAGTTTAAAAACCAAGACACAAAAACTAAAGATCAACGGGAAACCCAAGAGTCACACAATTGAAGTATTAACTCCACTTATCAGAACACGCCACGTGGCCACGACACGTGTGGCGCCGCTACCATGCATTAAATGCAGAGCGAAACCCCAAGAGTCATGTCCAGCCCAAAAACCTTTCATCTTCTTTGATCGTCATGACCACAGAACTCGAGGGGTAGCAGATGGGACTGACGAACTCAACTTCCTTGGATGATCTCATCAAGACTGACAAGACCGTTCTCTCAGACGAGCTAATCAAATATCTCCGTTGATATATCCGCGTCACTGACGAAGGTAATGAAGCCATTCAATGCAGTCAATAATGCCACGGACAGTTACAAGACCAGCTGTATAGACCATTGGAAGCCCATTAAAGCCCATATTACTAAGCATGAAGCATTACCTAGAGAGGCATTCAAACCACAATAACAGCCACAACGACTAGTAGCTGTGGAAACATATATAAAGCCCTCACAGCACCAACACAAGGTACATAGTTACACCAAAAAGCACTCATAGTTACTTTGATATTCTGTGTTATTCTCTAAAGGCTTCCTTATACTAACTTTGGCATCAGAGACATTGTGGCAGGTACTACACCGGTGACCACCTCAAGGGAGCTATCTTACCATATTTGCAGAGATGCAGACGAGGACTCGGCTCCATCTGGACGCACTTACAAAGACTGATGATTTACACTTCATCAGTGGTAAATATTTAGTAGACTATAATAGACATTGTAATGTAATAGCTATTCTTATGGTTTAGCTATTCTTTAGTTAGTTATTTTTACACTACATGAAATAGTCATTCCTTATGAATAGCTATTTTTCAAAATGAGGAATAGCTATTATTCTTTAAAAAATTGTAGTAGCTATTCTTTAGCAAGTGTAATAATTTCTAAAATTAATATATATTCAAGTAAACAAACTTGTCATATACAAGTAATAATTATAAAAATAAAAAACCATAAAAAAATAACTCATTTCTCTCTCAATTTTAAAATATATATATATATATATATTTAAAGAAATATAATTCTTTGAAGAAATATAATTCTTTGAGTAAGATATTTCAAAAAATAAATCTTAAATTATATTCTAATGTTACTACTCATAACCAAACTTATGAACAGATTTAGTTATTCTATCACAACACATTTTATTCTCAATAATAAATATTACAATTCTTGTAGTAATCTTCATTCAGTATACTAAACATGCCTTTAATGGTAGGCTTATGTAAAAATAATTGTCAACCAATTACAACTTGCCAACAACAAATTGCAAAAATAAAAATTAAAGAGAGTGAAATTTTGTGTCAATAGCAGAGTTGATAAGAGGAACAAGAAATTGCAAAAATAAAAATTAAAGTTTGAAATTTGTGTCAATAGCAGAGTTACTAAGAGGAACAAATCCCATGGTTGAAATTTCTAATTTTATGAATATCACCATTGTTTAAAACTGAAATGGGAAAAGACACACATTGAGTCATCATTGTATTTTGGCCCATCCCATTAGCTATAAGCTATAGATGGTTTAATAATGTCTTCACAAAATTGGCATAGACTTACGCTTTCGAAGTTTTTTTTTGGTGAATAAATGTACGTGAGTTTAAAGTTTAAAAAATGCCATCATGTATTATTACATGTAATCCTGATATGGACATACCTTCTCGGAGAAGTTCCTTGTTAAACCAATCTAACGTGTGCTCCAGCATTAATGTTATATTACTGTGTTCTTCCCCGACAGTCCTTTGCCTTGAAAAGCCACGCTAGGCCTTCTCAAAAGCAGTAGCAAAGTTATTTAATTAGAGACTCAACTTTTCTGTGCTCTACATTAACTCTTGTACTGTTCATAACACCTCTCTTTAAATCCACTAGCTAGCTACTTCCACCACCCCATGAAGCTTAAGCTCATGCGAAAGAACAAGAGAAAAAAAGAGTTTTTACTTCTTAGACTAAGAGAGACAAGTATGAAGGGGATAGATCATAGGATTGTGAGTGTCAATGGCATCAAAATGCACATAGCAGAAAAAGGACAAGGCCCAGTAGTACTATTCCTCCATGGCTTCCCTGAGCTTTGGTACTCCTGACGCCACCAGATTCATGCTTTAGGCTCACTTGGATACCATGCTGTAGCACTAGATCTCTGGGGCTTCAATGACACTGATACACCAGCTTCCATCACCAGCTACACCTGCGATCACATTTTCAATGACCTTGTTGCTCTCATTGATTCTCCGGGTGTGGAGCAAGTGTTTCTTGTAGCACATGATTGGGGAGCCATCATGGGTTGGTACTTGTGCATGTTTAGGCTTGAAAGAGTGAAGGCATTTGTGTGCCTTAGTGTTCCATTCACGCTAAGGCATCCATAAATGAAGCCAATGGATAGAATGCGAGGTTTCTTTGGAGATGACTACTATATATGCAGATTTTAGGTTCTTGTTTTGTTAAAATAACCAGATTTGACTTCTTGTATGCTTAAATGATCATGTTTTAGTATAAATTCTTATTTGTTTAATCCCATTTATCTCTTTGGTGCCTAGTTTCTATGAAAAAGCTGAAATAATTAGGTAAGCATGCTTGTTGTTAGGACATATGTGAGTCACTTGTTAGGAACTAATTGGTTTATCCTTTGACAAAACGCACTTTACTTGTATTTGGGTAGATCTAGGATGTGTTTAATATTTCAAGAAACTGTGTTTCAAGATCAAGTGTTGAAGACATGCAAGTCTATCCAAGATTCAAGCTGAAGAAGTGTTATTCATTAAAACTCGACAGCTAGCTATCCTTCGAGCTTAAGAAGCTGTTCTAGCCACGTGGCTCAATAGCTGCTTGACAGCATCTCTACAGACATGTATCTATTGAACTTCATGAAAAACAAAATTCCAGTTCTGTTTTGACTCTAATCCGTAATTATGTGTTTGGGTTTTCTTTTCCCACAATCCTAGATATATAAAAGGATTATTTTAAGGGCCGTCATAGTGTACACAAGTTACACAAGTGTTGAGCAAAGTTTGTTCAAGCAATTTATAACCAGAGACAAAGTTTTGACCTTATTCATCTCTTCTAAAGAAGTTGCTGTGTTTGTGCATCGTAGGGTTTTGTGACCAAGCATCATCTTGATCTTCATCGTGTAGATGAACTGAAGAACTTTGCAGCCAACAACCTTTTCTAATTGGTGATTGAAGTCGTGTACTGAGATCCTTGCAATTGGTTAGTTATGTACTTGGGAGCCGTGCATCAAAAGGGGAAATTGTCACTATAGAACAAGTCCAATTGAGTATTGGAGTAAGGGTTCAACTATAGATTGGTATAAGGTACTGAGATTCCTTTACTTGTAATCGCTTGTTGTGATAATAGTGGAATTACGGGAGTGGTGACTTGAAAATCACCTAGTGGGGTTTTTGCCGTGTAGGTTTTCCCTATTTGTAAACAAATCACCGTATCATTTATTTTCTCTGCATATTTAGTTATTTGGTGATTTGTTTGTGCTACCACGCGCTTTGTATGTTAATTTGATTAATTAATAAACTTGGTTAATTAATCAATTAATTTATCACAAGGGGTCAATTCGTTTTTGGCCTATCAAGTGGTATCAGAGCAGACACACTCTGAGTAGGTTTTAATCTTTGTTGTGTTGATCCATTAACCCCTATTTGTCATGGATAGATGACAATCTTTAATCATACCTCCTTTATTTGATGGCACTAACTATGCATATTGGAATGTATGCATGAGAGCTTTCTTGTAGTCTTTAGATGAAAAAGTGTGGCAAGTTGTGGAATTAGGCTGGAAAGCCTATAGAAGCGTCGGCTGATTGGGATGATGCCAAGATCAAGGCGGCAAACTTCAACAGTAGAGCATTGAATGCCTTATTCAGTGCGGTCACCAATGAGGAGTTCAAGAAGATATCCTCCACTGAAACTGCTAAGGAAGCATGGACCATTCTCCAAACAATCTATGAGGGAACAAAGGCTATCAAGGATTCAAAACTTCAGAGGCTCACATAATACTTGGTGTCACATGGGTTCACAAGAGGAAAATTTTATCAGATTCTCTTCATCAAAAAGGAAGATAGCGAGTTGATAGTTGCTCAAATTTATGTTGATGATATTATCTTTGGGTCGACTAAGGTTGAACTTGCTCATGGCTTCTCAAAACTCATGCAAGTCAAGTTCGAGATGAGCATGATTGGAGAGCTAACTCACTTCCTTGGATTGCAGATTTGTCAACAAGATTCAGGTATACTCCTATCACACTCTAAATATGCTAAGAATCTTGTGAAAAAGTTTGGTTTGGAATTTGCTAGTTCTGTTAGAACCCCTATGAGCCCAAATGTTAAACTCATTGTGGACTTATTAGGTAAAAGTGTAGATTCTTCCCTATATAGAAGCATGATAGGAAGTCTTCTTTACCTTACTGCTAGTAGACCTGATATTAGTTACAGTGTTGGAATGTGTGCAGATATCAGACTAATTCCAAAGAATCCCATATGACTACTTTAAAAAGAATTATAAAGTATGTCAAAACCACTGCTGAGTTCGGTGTGTGGCACAGCAAGGACACAAATGATGTTTTAGTTGGATATTCTGATGCCGATTGGGCTAGGAATGCTGATGATAGAGAGAGTACATCGGGGGGTTGTTTTTATGTGGGTAACAATCTTGTCTTTTGGATGAGCAAAAAGTAGAACTCCATCTCGTTATCCACTGCAGAAGCTGAGTACATCACTACCGGTAATTATTGCACCCAACTCCTATGAATGCAAAAACTCCTTTATGATTATGGTATTTATCAAGAACATCTCACCATTTATTGTGACAATACCAGTGCCATCAACATCTCTACGAATCCAGTTCAACATTCTCAAACCAAACACATAGAGATTCGACATCACTTCATTAGGGAGCTTGTCGAAGATTGTATTCTCACTCTTAAGTTTATTCACACCGATGATCAGATGGATGACTCGTTCACCAAACCTCTTGACAGCAAACGTTTTGAATTCCTTCGTCAAAACATTGATGTTATCTCCATGGATTGATCTCTTTCTCTCCTCCTTCTTCCTCATGCATTTGCATCTAGTTTTTACGCTTTGCTTTGTTTAACATGTTTTTGTTTGGTTATTTTTTAGTTTTGCTTTGTTTTGTTTTTCATATAAAAATAAAAAAATTCAAAAATCAAAATCAGAAAAATACAAAAACAGTATGTGCTTGTGTACATTAGTACTTGTGTACCTTGGATGGCCATTGAAACAAAGTTTTCTAAGCTTTATATCTTTTGTAACTTAGATAAGCATCTCTATGCACAACTAAGCAAGTGAGTTTTGTGGCTCTTGTTTGTGATGAGTAAGATTAAGTGATCTCTTATACTTAACACTCGTATCACACTTTTTGACAGGAAGGACTAAAAAATCATAAGAGAAATGTATAAATAACCCTCTCACCATTGTTGCCTGCCAATCATGAAATGACACCTGTATGCTTCGGCATTGCAAAAGTGCAGTGTCAATGACATTTGTGTGCTTCGGCATGGCAAAATTGGAATGTCAAATGCTTACCATCATTGGGTATTTCTTTTCTCTCTCTCTTACATGTCCATGCATGATTTGCTTAAACAAAAATATGCAAAGAAAATGAAAAGCAAAAAGATCAAAAATACTTTAAATATGATTGCAAGCGTATATTCTAGGAGATATGGGAGTTATAGGATGTCCCTCATAGGTCACAGTCCCTATCAAATAGTAATGATTGTGTGTGAGTTAAATTGATTTTCTCATATCTCAAATCATCATAACAAGTATACACTTTGCAATATTGCGATGTTTTTCATACACAACACGCAATATTCTTTGTTACTCTTGATACATGTGCAGGTACAATGTGATTTGACCATCACAAGGTTTTACATGTGTTAATGTATGCTCACTAAACTGTCTTAACCTATTTTTGAAATATAAAATTGGTTAAACTTGTCTTGTGTGTGTGTGTGTTTTTGGGATCATTGTGCTTAATATTTTTGTTGAGAGATGATTTTGAGAGATTAAAATGTTGACTGGATCTTTGGTTGAGTTGTATGCTTGATTGCATTCATATTTGTGTTTTTCCCTTCTTGAAAAACGGTTTTTAAGCTATCTCGACACCTCCTCGACACCTAGCTATCTGTCGAGCTCTTAAGTTTTGTTCTTATCGCAATCTCGACAGATAGGTGGACCGATCGAGAAAGTTCATGGACCCTCAATAGCTTCTCGACAGCTGGTGGATCTATTGAGCTTCTATTCTTGTGTCCTTACTTTGTTTCTCGATAGCTGTATCTATTGTAGTTGTGTTTTTCAACACCTTTCTCAACAGATGTCTCGACACCTCCATATGTTGAGAATTACTGAGGATCTATATATAGGATTTTTGCGATCCGGTTCTCATTTCCTTGATCTCTCTCGATCTATCCACGCTTATTCACCTCCCGAACACTTTCTTCTCCCTCTAAACCTTCAACCCACGTGATTTTCGGCCTTTCCTTGCTTCTAATCACTTGGTATGAGTTCTTTTTCTCTCATTTTTCATGCATTTAGACCTAGGTTTTGGGGTTTTTGAAAAATTTTGGGCTTTTTCAAAATTAATGAGTTGTTGTTGAAATTTTTGGGATGGGTTTTTCATTAAATGAGTTTAAAATCTCATGCATTGCATAACATAAGCATTATAACATATTATCATGCATTTAAATGTGTGCAAATTGATTGTGTGCTGGTAGGATTGGATTAGGCTGAGCCCACGACGCAATTTCTTTTGCATATCACATGTTCATGCATTCCCCATGCATACGTACTCTCTTTTCAATATACTTGTTATATTTGAATTGCTTTGGGACTTTTCTGATTATCTCTCTTTCTCTCCCTCTCTTTTTGTTTACATTAGTCGTGTTTATAGCACCTAAGCGTAAATCTGCTCCAGCCCAGAACCCTCCTCGTTCCGGGGCATCGTCTTTTTCTGATCCTACTCCTTCTTATATTCGGTTTCGTGATAAGGATGCCCGAAAGGACTTCTCGGAGAACTTTTCTCGATGAGGTGTTCATTCGGAACGCTGAGTCATTTTGGCGGACTTCGCCGACACTGACCTTCCCATGTTATTCATAGTCGGGGATGGGAGTCACTGTGTGACTTCCTGATCACTTGTCCATCCGTGCTGATCTTGGAGTGTTACTCCAACATGCATGGATTCGATTTTTTAGTACCTCTTTTTTCTACTCGCGTTCGAGGTACACGCATTGTAGTCATAATGTAGTTTGTTGCGGATGTACTTCATGTTTCGAGGGTAGAGCATCCTGACTACCCCGGTTGTGAGCGTCTAAGGACTGTGTCCAAAGACGAGATGATTTCCGCCTTCTGTGAGCGTCTCATAGATTGGGTGATCATCAGTTTACACCATGTAAGGCCTTTGCTAAAGGTCCTAGATTCATGAACATGGTGATGACTTTTATTTAGCACCTACTCTCTTACTATAACTCTATCACAGAGCCTCGTGCTCGATTTTTGCAGGCTTTATTAGAGCACCCCACTATAGATTTTCCTTCACATTTTATTCTTTCTATCTTAGATGTGTATAGGGATACGGTTACTCGTGATAAGCTCATTTTTCCTTCGGCTACCGTGCGAATTCTGTGCCATTTTTCTGTTCCCTTTCCCTCTTCCGACCATTTTTCTGTCATGTGTGCCATAGACTATGCTACTGTTAAACATAGCGAGGTGCAATTTAGGTCATGGCAATCGGATTCAGCAACTCCTCCCTCCTGTTCAGCTCCATCTCGTTCTGCTCCATCCCCATCTGCTCATTCCACTTCTATGAGCGATGCGACTCTAGGAGACGTCATGGCTCAGTTGCAGCGCATGGAGGCTCGTCTTGATACACTCTCTATAGACTTTTATTAGGTGAACGTTTGTGTCAGTCGTATTGCATGGTGACAGGCGACCATGGGTGGTTATGCTCCTGAGGCTTCTCTACCACCACCTTCTCTAGTGGCATCTGATTATGAGGATGAGGATGATGATGGTGGTGATGACGATGATGCTTCAGATGATGATAATGGAGATGCTAGCTCTACCAATGAGATGTCTACTTGACACTCTTACCCTTTGTTACTTATGACAAAAAGGGGAAGTAGTTTTGGATATGAGCGTAATCATTCTTAGGAGGAGATTTAGTATAGGACATTTTAGTTAGGGGGAGTGTTGATATCTTGAGGGATGTAGTGAGGATTACTTGTATCTTTTTCTTTTCTCTATTTTAGATACATTTATTCTTGTACATGAGTCTTGTGACCACTATTGACATACATTGTACTTATCTTCTTTATATATGTTGATATATGTTTCTTTCCCCTACCTTTACATGTGTTGTTTCTTTTCTATCTTTATACACATATTTCTTATTCTTATATGCAATCTATTATTTCTGTTTCACACAAAGATGTCTTGATGAGTTTTGTTTAAAGTGTTTTAGAAATACAGGTTGTCAAAGTCTATTTGTCATAAACTCTTTTCTTGCAAAATTTTTCAAAAGTTTGTGTTAGGATAGATTTTATTATATTCAACAAGTGAATATAAGTTGAGTGATTTATGACTTCTCTCATATTTTCATTTGTTTGCTATGGTTTTGTCACAGATTGCCCAAGGGGTAGATTGTTAAAACATATATGAGTCATTTGTTAGGAACATATGTCATTATTTTATGTAATTGGCTTATCCTTTGACAAAACGCACTTTACTTGTACTTGGGTAGATCTAGGATGTGTTTAATACTTTAAGAAACTATGTTTCAAGATCAAGTGTTGAAGACATGCAAGTCTGTCTAAGATTCAAGTTGAAGAAGTACAGTTCATTAAAACTCGACAGCTAGCTATCCATCGAGCTTAAGAAGCTGTTCCAGTCTTGTGACTCGACAGCTACTTGATAGCATCTCGACAGACAGGTATCTGTCGAGTTTTATGAAAAATAGAATTCTAGTTCTGTTTTGACTCTAATCCGTGATTATGTGTTTGGACTTTCTTTTCTCACAACCCTAGACATATAAAAGGATTATTTTAAGAGCCATCATAGTGTACACAAGTTACACAAGTGTTGAGCAAAATTTGTTCAAGCAATTTGTAACCGAAGACAAAATTTTTCCCTTGTTCATCTCTTCTGAAGAAGTTGCTGTGTTTGTGCACCGTAGGGTTTTGTGACCAAGCATCTTCTTGATCTTCATCGTGTGGATGAACTGAGGAACTTTATAGCCAACAACCTTCTCTAGTTGGTGATTGAAGTCGCGTACTGGGATCTGTGCAATTGGTTAGTCACGTACTTGGGAGCCATGCATTACAAGGGGAAATTGTCACTACAGAACAAGTCCAATTAGGTATTGGGGTAAGGATTCAACTGCAGGTTGGTATAAGGTACTGAGATTCCTTTACTTATAACCGCTTGTTGTGATAATAGTGGAATTTCGGGAGTAGAAACCTGAAAATCACTCGGAAGGATTTTTGCCGTGTAGGTTTTTCCCATTCGTAAGCAAATCACCGTGTCATTTATTTTCTTATGCATATTTAGTTATTTGGTGATTTGTTTGTGCTACCACGCGCTTTGCATGTTAATTCGATTAATTAATAAACTTGGCTAATTAATCAATTAATTTATCACAATGGGTCAATTCGTTTTTGGCCTATCACTTGTTTGATTTGAGCAAAGGCTCTCTAAGTCACATTATTTGCTTTGTTATGATTCTTGCTCAAGATTTTTAGGCTTAAACTTTAGTGCACGTTACATTCCAAGTTGTAAGAGGCTAATCTTGGACTCTGAAAATTGAAAACCAAAACTTGGTAACTAATATCTTATATCGCCACCCAATTTTACTTTGATATTTCTGTATCTGTTGCACGCACCAGGAGAAATTGAAGCTGAGATTGTTGAAATAGGTACAGTAAATGTAGTCAAGACCATTTTCTCAATTCGAAACTAGGTCCACCCTGCTTCCCTAAAGGAAATGCATTTAGAATCCGTACCAATGCTTCAATTTCCTTGCCCTCTTGGCTTTCAGAAGAAGAGCTTACTTATTATGTCACAAAATTTGACCAAAAAGGTTTCACTGGAGGATTGAACTACTACCGAGCAATTGACCAGTATGTTACAAACTGCAATGAAAATGTTTCAAAATCTAAATGTCAAAACATTTCTTATGCTTAAGACTTGATATGTAACAAATTCTAGGTGCCCATTTCACGTTTAAGGTTTTAATTCTTAAATCTAACTGTGTATAGAGTCATGTTTTTTTAAATGACTATATCTTAGATTTGTAATATTTAATATGAAACATGAGATTGATTCATTTCAAAAGGAGATATGCTCTTCCAAGATGCTCACTTGGCACATTTTTAATCCACAAAAGAACCAAAATCTTCGGTTCACATAAAATATAAGCATGAAACTTAAATCTTGGCCTTCCTTAACATTAAATGTCCTAGTACTTTGGTATTCATAAAACAAACGTTTGAGAATTAGTTTCTGATTATTGCAGAAACTAGGAGGTCACAGAAAAATAGACCGGAGTCCAAGTGAAGGTACTTGTGAAGTTCATAGTGGGGGATTTGGACATGATGTACACCACCCTGGGGACAAAGGAATACATACACAATGGTGATTTCAAGAAAGATGTGCCATTTTTGGAGGAAGCTGTTGTGATGGAAGGGGTGGGTCACTTCATCAACCAAGAAAGAGCAGAGGAAATCGGTTCTCACATCTATGACTTCATCAAGAAGTTCAAATAAATTCTGTTAGTAATTTGTGCACTGTTTCTATGGGTTCATTAGGATTTCAATTGAGTGTGTGTGTAAAATACTAGTAAAAAGAATTATATAGTTATTTTTGTAGAAGTGGAAGTTTTTTTTTTTTTTTTTTTGAGAATACTAAATATTTTTAGCACACATACATGGGAAGAGGAGAGAAGGTTTTAAAGAAACTTATAGTAAAGTATATACAAAATGGCCTAACTCTTGAATATACAGCATAGGCTTTAAACCTCTTTAACTCACACTCATTTTTCAATGTGTGAAAGAGGCCAAAAGACTTTCATAAATTAAAAAATAAAATAACATAACCAAAAGGCTATGAAAGAATCAAAGAATGGCAAAATAGAGATTTCTTGCTTTTCATGTCCCAATTATTGTTGGATTTAAGTGCAAAAGCCTAAGTAAAAATGATGGGGGTCTAAATGCATTAAACACCAATTAAGCCATATTAATATTTTAGACTCCATAGAATAGGTTTGGCTTATCTCCAGTACTTTTTAAAAAAAATCTCTTTTTGTTTTAATTAAAAACTGTCACATCACCCATTAACTAAATAAAATATGAAAATTAAAACCCATTATCACTTGTTATTGTATATTTAAAATAAAAAAAAGAACGTGTTCAATTAAAAAAATACTGGAAGTAAGCCAAACCCCCCATGGAATCAAAAATTTGTGGAAATTCTACCCTCACAATGTGCATTGCACTCATTTTGTATGTGACACACTTATTTGGGACAAGATTATATAACCTAAATGTATTAGAATGCCATCAGCCTCATTAATTTTCTAAAATACTTCAAGTTCTTCATCTTATACCACATTGCACAATTCTCACATTGCAATATTCTTCGGAACTAATTTTAAGAAGAGGCAAAAATGGAGTGCAATACTACTAATTCATCTCACATTAATTTTTACCATCCTATTTTTAAACTATAACTTTTTAACTCTTTAACACTTTAAAAAAAAAAAATTAATTCATTAATCTTAATTTGTGTTTCAATACTATGCACATCCATGCAAGATTGAAGTTGTCAACGCTGCAATGCCCAGTAAAGAAGATGTTATGGATGTGAAAGAAATCATTTCTACTGGGTGTGTGTGGTAAAGTCTAACCTGTTGAAGTCAAAGTTGGATGTGATTCATTCAAGTATCATAATGTCTTTTTTTTTTTTTTTTTTTTGGCAAACTGGAATATCAATAAAACTAAAGAACAGAATAAGGTGCAGGGCACCTCCTGTTAGAGTACAAACCATGCTTATTAGCCTCAATAAGAGGAAGCAAGTCCACAAGCGGACTGTGATGCAACACAAAATCTAAAGACTGCACCAGTCCTAATCTAGACAGCTTATCAGCGCATATGTTGGCCTCATGGTAAATGTGTCTAATGCAGCATCGGGAAAAGCGGGCAACTAACTGCCTACAGTCATCAAATAAAGGAGAAACCACAGCATTGGCATAAGTAGTGCTATTAAGGGCATCGACTAAGGCTCTAGCGTCCAACTCGATAACAACACTTTGCAGATTCAATTGAAGGCAGAGCATCAGACCGTCTCACAATGCCCAGGTCTCAGCCATGAAGCTATTGGCTTGCCCAATGTTTCTTGAAAACCCCATCAACCAGTTTCCTTGGTCATTTCTGATCAAACCTCCACAACCTGCCTTATTCGTTGGTCCTGAAGCTGCCCCATCCATATTTAGTTTTACCTAGCCTTTAATTGGTCTCTCCCATCTAATCTGATTAATCACCCTTGGCTATTTGTTTAAAGGACGATTGATTCATAAGGTAAATTCCATGGCTTGCGAGAAGATAACTTTAGCTAGCTGATTGCACTGTTGCTAGATAAGCCAAATAGCAAGGAGAAACGTGGTACTCTAGGGGGGATGATTAGAAGGAGTCCTCTTAGATTTGGCATTGGAGGCCAGTCAATCATTAATGGTTAAAGAGAAGAAGGTACGGTTATTGTTATCAATACCCAATTGATACCAGATTGATTTCATCTCACTACAATCACGGATTGCATGGGAGATAGTCTCAGGAGCCGATTGACACATTGGGCAGGTGTCATCTAAATGCATACCTCTGGCAACCAAACGCTCTTTCACACCTATGGCGTGGTGGAGACACTTCCAAAGAAACATATGGATTTTAGGGAAAGTGAAGGGCTTCCAAATCCAGGTCCTATTGAAGGAATTAAGATCCTGTTGGTCCGAAGCTAAAAGATAGGCACTCCTAGCATTAAAAACATCCTTAGGGGACATTTTCCAAGCAAGTTTATCACCATTCCTTGCAAAGATGGGGATAGGAACAGCCTGAATAGCATTCTTGATCTCCGAGGGAAACTCAAAGGGAATTAAGGGCAAATTCCAACCACTAGAAGAGCGCATATCCTTAATCTTAAGATCATTGACTTGATGAGGGAGAGGCCCTTGGATGATATTTCTAATTGGGCCAAGATTAGACCAACAGTCATGCCAAAAATTCAGGTTGCTATCATGCCCAGGGACCCATTTAACCCCTTTTTTGAAAACTTCCTCTCCTTTCCTCATCCCTTTCCAAGTGGGGGAACAAGGAAGCCTAGCTAGATTTCTGGAATTAATTCTCTGTCTAGTGCCATACTTCAACTTGAGGACCCGAGACCAAGGGGCATTACCTTCTAAGTGCAATCTCTAGTTGAGCTTGGCCAGGAGGGCAGTGTTTCTTCCTTTCGCTGTTGCAGCCCCAGCCCCCCAAGATTTTTAGGCTTGGTGACTTTATCCCACTTAACCCAATGCCTTCTCCTAACTTGATCCATAGACCCCCAAATAAAGTTCCTATTAACTCGGTCAATCCCATCCAGAATCTTACTAGGGAGTAAATTACTTTGCATTACATAGGCAGGAATGGTAGCTGAAGAGGATTGAATGAGAACCATCCTACCAGCCATGGACAAAAGATTTGCTTTACAACCTGCTAGTTTTTTCTTGACTCTGTCCAACACAAAAGAGAAGTCATGCCTTCGGTTACCCGGATGCTTTAAGGGGAAGCCCAAATACTTGCCCAAATTGGAAGTTAGGGTGAACCCGAGAATGTTTGAGAAGGCCTCTCTTTGATCTGGGTCTACATTTGGGGAGAAACAAACACGAGACTTAGCTGCGCTAATGGTTTGACCAGATCTTGTGCAAAACTTAGTAAGAACATCCTTTATGGATAGGCAATTTTCCAAATTAGCACGTGTAAAGAGGACTAAGTCATCAGCGAAGAAGAGATGGGAGAAAAACAACCCATTCCTAGATGTTTTAACAGGGGTCTAGCTTTTGTTATCACACTTCCTTTCAATCAAGTGACTCAAGAACTCCATGCACATAATGAATAGGTAGGGGGAGAGAGGAACCACTTGCCTAATACCCCTTGATGGCCGGAATAACTCAAGGCAGCCCCCATTGAAGAGGAGAGTAGATGAGACCGAGGAAATGCAACTCATGATGAGCTCTATTAGCTTACCAGGAAATTTAAACTAAGAAGCATTTCACAGATAAAGCTCCACTCAATCTTGTCGTAGACTTTTTCAAGGTCAATCTTAATGGCCATTAGACCATTTTTCCCTTTAGTGCTACCAATAAAGTGATCCAATTCTTGGATAATAATGAAGTTGTCCACCCCCTTCCTTCCCGGAACAAAAGCCGCTTGATAGGGAGAAATTAACTTGTCTAAATGAGGTCTAATGCGAGCAACAATAACTTTGAAGATGATCTTATAAACCGAATTATACAGGCTTATAGGTCTATAATTTGCAATGGTTTTAGGCCCTTGAATCTTGAGAATGAGGACAATGTGGGTTTTGTTCAGATAATCGGGGATGCACCTGTCAGTAAAAGCTTTCAACACTTCCTCTGTGACTAAAGTACCTACAGTGAGCAGAAAACTCTAAAAGAAGCCTACATGTAGCCCATCAGGTCTTGGGGCTTTGTGGGGTTTCATTGACCAAAGAGCACATTTGATCTCCTCCGTACTAACCAATACTTCGAGGCCGCTTCTATCTTCCTTAAAGAGCTAAGCATGCCATTGATCACTAATACTAGCAATCCGAGGGGCACTTAAATGGGAAGTGGTATACAGCTCCACAAATCCACTTCTGAAAAATTCCATGACCTGCCTATCATCCGTTAGCCAATTACCCACATCATCCTTCACTGATGCAATGTGATTCCTCTTCCTTCTTGTAATAGTAGAAACATGATAGAAGGATGTGTTACGGTCTCCCTGTATCATCCAATTGATTCTAGATTTTAACGCCTAAAGATCGCACTTCTGGTCAAGGAGAAGGTCAAGCTCTTGGTGAAGAAGTTTTTCTAAGTTAATAAGGTCAGCACTTGGATGGGAGGCTAATGCTTTCTGAACTCCATAGATTCTGGCCACAACTCTTTTTTTCTTGAGGTGAATATTGCCGAAGTGGTTTTTATTCCAAATCGAGGCATCCTTGGAAAAGTTATCAATATGCTCTGCTAGCCCTCTGCCTCTACTCCAGGCTTGAGACACCACACTGGGGAAGGAAGAGTCCGACAGCCAAAACTCTTGGAATTTAAAGGACCTGGTAAGGCTAGTGAACCTACTGAAGGTGGCTTCCGTGAGAACCGGGCAATGATCCGAATGGCATCTAGGCAAATGCTTAACTTTTGCATCTGGATAGAGAAGACACCAATCCGGATTCATAAAAAACCTGTCAATCCTCTCTAGAATCAGGTTGTTAAGATCTCTCTTATTTGTCCATGTGTATCTTGGACCAGTGAACCCCATGTCAACCATGTTGCAGGAATCAAGACACTCCTTAAACATCAGAGAACGGTTAACATTAACACCTTTGCCCCCAAATTTATCCTCATCAATCAACGGTTCATTGAAGTCACTAGCCATAATCCAAGGTTTATTGTGGAGGTCTGCCACTTTGGTTAGGTTATCCCAAAGAATGTACCTTTCCTCATTCCTAGGACTAGCATATATTGCAGAAAAAATCCAAGGTTAGAGGAACGTACCTTAACTTCAACATGAATCTCCTACTCCGTGTTGGCTAATTCAGTTATATCCACTTTATCTGAATTCCATAGCAGCCAGAGCCCCCCCCCCCCCCCCAGCGTACCCAATGGTATTAGTATGAATGGCTCCATCAAACGGAAGCCTATCAGTAATCTCTTTTGCTCTAGTACCACCAATTTTTGTCTCCATTACCACCATAATTGCAAGGTTATGGTCATGAACTAGATCATGGACATGGCTTTGAAAATTGGACTTCAGAGCGCCCCTACTATTCCAGATTATGATATTCATTGAGAGATGGTGGTCAGGAGCTGGGCATTCAGTACAAGGGGGTAGCAACATTGCTACCTTCCTCAGACTCCATTTTGTCATCACCATCTCCTTCTTCGTTTGACCCCTTCTAGGTGCCAAGCTTCCCAACCTCAGTTCCCGGGCGATTGAGAGTAGCTCGAATAACAAGATAAGCTTCAAGACCTAAGCCACCTTGGTGATGAGTCGAAACCCCCTGAGACCCAGGACATGCATCCACGGTTCCAGCAAGACCCACCACAATTCCGGCAAGACAAGCATCCACACGATCTTTAACTTCTGGCCGAGCCACCTCTTTGTGAGCGTCAGCCTCAACGACGCATTGGTCATCACAATCACCCAAACTATCAGATGACGTCATGAATTAGAAAGTCGAACCAGTGGAGAGCTCGGATCCATGGCCAAAGCTAGGAGTGGCTCTAGTGGTGAGGGATGAAAGCTTCAAAACAAAGGCTTTAGTGGGGAAAGAGACGGTGCTGCTCGGGAACGCACTAGAAGAAGTGTTTCTGGCAATTACCTTCTTGCCCCGAACTGAAGTAACGCTTTTCTTATGGGCTGGGACTCGATCAGACGCTGGAGTAGACCCACCCGGTGCATTACAGCTAAATAGGCCATTAGGGAAAAAATTTTGGTTTGGGCTTGGCCTAAAAGAAGGCACACCTTGGGCCCTCTTGCCCGTATTGCTCAGTGCACTACATCGGGCTTGAAACTCAGCATCACACTGGAATAGGAAAGGCCTACCTCTAGATGACTTAGCTCACGTGTCCTTGGGTTGCCATACTGGTTTGGTGGTCCATTCTGTGGTGGGAATATGCTTTGTCCCCTTGTGACCACTTTTCTTCCTGATCACTGCCATCTAAGGCTCGTACAGGTCAGAGTCCTCCTTCACTCCACTCGTACCCGACATGGTATTACTAGCCAAGTTACTACATGGGTCAGTACAACTAGCCTCATGCCCAATGCATAATGCCTCTTCCCCTACCGGACTGGCCTCCACCGTGTCCACCATGTTCGTCATGCCCATGCCCTTGCGAATGGTGTACAGACACGCCTCTTTCAGGTGACCCACCCTTCCATAAGAAAAGCATAGCCTTTGAATGCCTTCATACAGAACCGATTGCTCGAACCGACCAATAAGGATAGTATTAATCAATGGCTTATTAATATCTATTTGAATGCAGAGTCTCGCATACTTACCCCTGGCTTCCATAGCGGTATAAGTATCTACTCTTAGGACCTTGCCAATGGATTCTCCAATCTCTCTCAAGACTTTTGCCTCATATTGTTCAATGGGAAGTTGGTAGAGCTGAATCCACACAGCCACCAATGAAACAGTTGCAGAATCTAGTCTGAAGAACGGCTCCCACAGCCGTAAGGAAAGGAAGTGGTCACCCACAAACCATGGTCCTCGCTTCAACACAGAGTTTAAATCTTCTTTAGAATAGAAACGGATTAGAAAAAACCCGTAGCTAAGATTCACACAGTCCATCCTCCCCCTCTAGTTTCCAAAGTTGGTTGAGCTTGCTCTACATATAGGAGAAATTCACTAAACGGCCCACTAGCTTCACGATGATAGCTTTGGACCAGGGCTTTCTTATGCATCTCTTTGTGTCCTTGGAGAGCTTAATAGCCACTATACCTTGTCGGAGTTCATTGATAGTTTCCTCCTCATCAATATCTGAATCGCTATCTGTGTCCATCTGGTCGGTGAAGTCAAAAGCTTGAGCAAAAGCCCCAGGGATTTCACCGATAAGCTTGTCCCTGAAGGACACATTGTTTTGGTTCTCGTGCTTGTAGTTATTCCATGAAGGAGAGCCTTCCCTAGTTCCTTCGTTGAACTCGACATGGCTGATATTCTTAACTTTTTTATTACTTCTAGCTAACTCCGCTTCTTCTTCCCTTGAGAGCGTCCGTGGTGTCATTTTTTTAATTTTTTTTAATTTTTAGTAATAGTATCATAATGTCAACTACAAGAATCAATTGCTTCATATAATTGTTACCAGTGGCTAGTCACTGGTGCACCAACCTTTTGGGCTCCTTTTTATTTTTTATTTTTTTATTTATTTTTATTGAGACTGCATTAAATTCTCCTTTTTGTGTTTTTTCAATTCTATAATATCTAAGCTAGAGGTACGTTGCATTAGACCTAAGAAATAACATGCATTCTATTGCAGCTAATATTGGTTGTGTTAGGGCCTTAAGAAGCATGCATTGCTTGTGCTATGAGCCTATGAAAAAAAAAATGAAATAAGATAATAATAAGATGTATTGAATTGTATCAATTATAAACCATTAGCTAGTACAAACTAGTAGATGTTATTGATACTGAATAGAATATGGGACTTCTATTTAATTTGTTTGGTAACTAAAAACTTGGGCAACACGGAGATAGCTAGGCACCAACTTGATTGTTGGATGAGCTAATAATTTTAAAGATCTAAGTTTGTTCCACACTTCTTCCCTTTTAGACATTTCAAGATTACCATAAATGAAACTAATAGAGAGTGGGTTACCTTGGTTGTCCACTAAGTTGGTATGGACAAGGTGCTTGGACTCATAGCAGATATGAAGCTAAAGCTGTGGCAACCAGGCAAGCAACAGCCCACCGCTAAGACCCTCTCTTGGCAACTCCCAACCTTCTACAAAACCACACTTCTCCCATATAATGCTCCCTTTACCTTGTACCAGCCGAGTCTCTACAAGAAAAATAATGCCAGGCTTGGACTCAAGGGCAATTTTCTGACATTGCTGAACTGCAAAGGACTTGCCCAAACTCCTGCAGTTCCAGTTGAGAATCCTCATGGATTATGGGGAAGCTGGTTAGGGTCAGCTTCCCATAACCCTTTTGGATATCCAGGGTACATATCATTCTGATTACTATCCTTAATCTAAGCATGAGCTTGACAATCCTCTTCAGCAATAAAGTTACCCTTTTGATTTTGCCCAAAATCCAGCTTTGAAAAGAAACCACATAGATGGCGTGGTCTAAGGTTATGGCTAAACCTCCCAAAATCCTTCCTTAATCTTTTCTTCGAAACCATAGTAGAAGCAAAAGTGGGCCAGTAGTCCTTGCATTAAACACATGATGCTGGGCTAGGATCAAATTGGGTAGAATTATGAGACTCAGGGCTCAATCTCAGAGACCCCAATTCCGAAATTACTCAAGGTTTGGACCTCAGCCTCCCTTGTTGGGCTTAAGTCTACATCTTCTTGCCCTCCTTGGTGTCTGTTTGTGCTGTTCACATCCCTCTCAAGGCCTAAACCCACTTGGTTCACATTGTCATGAGTTCGTTGACTTTGATAGCGCTTTACTTATGTCCTGGACAACCTAGGACCATTACTAGAATTACCTAACTCAAACCTAAATCGTCCTCTGAACTAAAGGCTTTATAAATGACTCCGGAGATTACGAGATTTGTCCATGTCTCCACGTTGCACCTGGCATGACCTCTGGGCAAGTCTCATTTATGCTGTCAAGATTAAATATTTTTAACACAGTAAGAGAATCACTTTGTGTCTCGGAGTCGAAGGAAGTTTGTCTTTGCTCCCTGAACTCCCCATTGGTTATGAAAGGGCCATCCTGACCGACCCAAATCCATCTTAAATCCGTAGAAACAGAGGGCAACCAAGGGAGTCTCGTAGAGAAGGTGGAATCAGGTGCTGGGTTAGAAGGGTTTTGTCGTTGGGGTTAGGGTGCGGGTATATCAGAGGTTTGAGATTGATGAGGAGAAACAGAAGGAGATGAAACATGAGATGCTAGTGAGTTAGGTGGAGCTGAAGGTAAATGGTGATGGCCAAGGTTGAGGAAATTAATTGATGAGTTTAGGTGTGCATGTTTGGATTCCTATAAATTGTTTGCATGTGGGGGTCCAACATGTTGTTGTGGCTGGGTACTAGCATGGGGAGGGGGGGGGTCATTGGGTCAGAATATGTGTGTGGGTTAGAATTATGGGTATGAGGGCCTACATGAGGTTCTGGGCTAGGGTTAGGGGTGATGAGGTTGCATGAGGTTCCCAAAATGAATTTGGGTAGTCCAACGACTACTCTGATTAAAAAAGGCTCTAAGTTCATTAGAAAAAAGAGGTTCAAGGGCATCAAAACTAAAATGTACCTGGTGCAATCTCTGGATCTGAAACCTCTGTCGGACTATACTCACCTCGATATCATCCATGCTCTATGTGCATTGGTTTTTTGTATGGCCAATTAGGCCACATTTGTTACATAATTTGTGGATGCACTCGTACCTGCATTGCATCATCCAACCTCAGAACGAAGCCTAATACCACAGGTGACCACGGATCAATGCGAACTCTGGCGCGCATGAAGCGGATGTTGCGAGGTTTGTTGTCTTCCCAATCCAATCTCTCAAAAACACCCATTAACTGTCCCATTCTCTCCACTAGCTCAAGATACTGATACTCCAACGGTAAGTTGTGAAATTGGACCCACACCGAGATGAAATTCACTTGGAGCTTGCTGATTACAAGGTTCGGCCTCCACTTTTCCAAAATAAACAGAGCACCATCAACAGACCGAAGGCCTTCCTCACAGACATGGTTCAGATCATCCATAGACTCAAAATGAATGAGATAAAAGGAAGAATCCCTTCCCACAACATGAATAGCTCCCTGGATATGCAGTACTAATAATATGCTGGAGATGTGAAACAGAAAATCGGCGGTAATCAAGAGTAAAACCTATTGCACAGGAGATCCAGAAATCACGTTGATTAGAAAGTTCTTCAGGATCAACTTCTAAGACTGGTCCGTGCCTAGCAAAAGGTAACTCCTTTTCATCACTAGTTTGAAGCTCTGACTCAACTTCATTAGCAAACAAGTCATTGCTAAAATCTGATTCACTACACTTTGTCCACCCAAACTCTCTTGGGTCAAAGGGGTCATCCATAAGGATAGAAGTATGGACCACGGGGGGGTCCTAGGATTGCATGCAACGGATGGGACAGAAGAAGAGAAAAGGAAAAAAACAAAGTGTGCACCAAATATTTGCCTTTGTATAATCATATAATAGTGATATCTAATTCATGTACTTGAAACCAAATTCTCATTTTCTTTCAAATCTCTTCGATATGGTTTTCTATGTCAAATCCAAAAATGTGGCATGGTCTACTCCTTGCACACATTGTAAGGACTAAGGTGTAGAGGGGAAAAAAAAAACATGCTTTAGTTGTTCAAAAAGGTTTAAAACATAGTGTTGATATCTCTAATTCTTTTTTTTTTAGAAAATAAAGAACACTTATTTAAAAAAAAAAAATTATCTATATATCTAGAATATCCATTGGCTTAACAAGGTATTATTAATAGAGTAATTATAAATTTACATATACTACTAATATTAATATAAAAAATATGTTGTACATATTTATTTAATCTACAATATAAATCAACTACAAATTTTCCTTATTAATATTATAAGAGGATAAATTACAAATTATACCTCTAAAGTTTAGGGTGTTTGGATTTTAGATTCTAAAATTTCAGAGTTTGAATTTTATTCCTAAAATTTTAGAGTGTAAAATATAAAACTTTGAAACTTTAAGAGATAAAATTCAAATTCTAAAATATTAGATATAAAATTTAAATATGTCGAAATTTCAGAGGATAAATTTTAAATTATAAAACTTTAAGGTATGAAATTCAAACATCTATTCTACTATTTAAGGGGCTTCCCTTGTTTGGACCTGATTTTTTTTTTGGTTTCAAAATACCCTTACACCCTAGGTTTAAGGAGGGGCAAAATTAAAAGTCACTCCGGTAAGAATACAATTCTAACTCCCACTAAAATATTGCCTACAAAATAGGGTCAATTTCCTATTGATTTTTAAATTGTTTTATCCCCTTATAAATTAGATTCTTAAAAAAAATTATATATAAAAAATAAAAATACAGGTTGATGTCTTTCTTAAATTTTTTTTTTTAAAAAAAAAATCTTAAAATACTACAAAATATTGCACTGGATTTTTGTGTGATTTTAAAATTACCTCACAAAATTTTAAATAATAGGGTTAAATTAGTAATTAACATTTCTCATCCCATTAGTTTCTTATCCACATTTATCTCAACTCCTCACCTAACGTCTCGTGAACACCCTTTCCAAATAACAATAATATGTTAACATTTTCGTTAGTTGCCCGGTTTTGAAAGAATCTGTGAAACTAGCATCTCAAATTTTAAAAACTCGAGATTCAATTAGAACTCGAGTTTCTAAAGCTCGAGTTCATGGTTTTGTGACACCCTTAGCTGGACAAAATTGCCACGTGGAAATTGAGTTTATAAGACTTGAAATCTGCGAAATACAAACACTTCCACAGTTTCAAATGGCTCGTTACAAAATCTCAAAGTTCAAACACTCACTCACTCGAACACCCATTCGCACCGCCCTCTAAAACTCACTCTCAAACTCACTCACTCACTCATTCATAAAGCAAATTCGTAGCCCAGTGCTGAAGCAAATTCGTTGCCCACTGTCACGAAGGTAGTCTCTCAAGCAATCGTAGCTCATTGTCGCCATTCGTAGCCCACCGTGCCGAAGGTACTCTTTGTTTCTTCTCAATACTTTGTCGTTTTTGCTTCTTAGATTCCTTTATCTCTCTCTCTTTCTCCAATTTTAGATTTTGGAATTCCACTGTGACCTAGGGTTTTTCGGATCTTTTTGGGTGTTTTTTTTTGTGTGTGTGTGTGTGTTTTTTTTGTTGGTGTTTTGAGAATATGGTTTTGTTTTGGCAATGACATTAGTTTTTATGTGATTGTTAGAATTGAAAAAAAAAAAAAATTTAAAGGTGATATTTCTTCTTCATCATCTTCATCATCATCATCAGAATCTCCTTTACGGGTTCCTATATCATCATCAGCTCTGTCTCCTCCTACACCACTAGATTCTCCAATCAGATAGCTGAAAATGACCCCTACCGAATGATTATAATAGTGGGATATCTTGCAATCTCTGCAATTACTTCATCTTTTCTTTGAGAAAAAAAAAAATTAAATCCCTTTTGGTTAAAACTGCAATTGTCCGTTATCTGTAACAGTTTTTGTTGCATTACCATTTTTTTTTCTCTTTTTGGGTGGGCGTTATTTGTTTTGTTTGTGCATATAAGGGGTGACTTCTGTTTTTACTAAAATACTGATATGATGATTTTACTGATTTACATTACTATATTAAGAACAATATCAGCCCTTTTAATTGATATTTTATGTTGGGTTGTGTTGAAAAACATTGCCTGATGTTAATTTTTTTTATTGCAACCGATCAACCTCTGTGTTAATGGAACCAATTTCAAAATGGGCTAAAGAGAGGAGTAACTCTCTATTAAACTATTTTTTGATGTAATAAGACATGTTTGATTTTTTTTAGAAATACTTTGGAACTTTGATTAACTTTTGAGGCAAATACTTTGCTGAAATATTGTTTACTAAGCTTATTGGGTGTGGATTACTTTGCTGAAATAGTTTGCTAGAATTGATCTTACTAAAAGAAAATTTTCATTAATTTGATTGATAGCTTCATGAGTTTGCTTTGGCAGCAATGTTTATATGACTGGGCTCAATGGACAGGAGTTGCTCTGCCTCCTAGTGACCAAATAAATTGTTACTTCTTGCACAGGATACGAAACACCCAGTTTAATAGTTATACATGAATTCTTTTAACTATTTGTTTTCAACCTGGTTCTTTGAAAATCTGTATTATCTTATCTTCACAAGAAAAATGAATTATCTGAAAGCTGGAATTTGAAACTCTGGATGATAAAATGGGGTATATCCAATTTTGTCTCCTAACAATGGACTTTGTTGATTATGAACTTTATGCATTTTAGTAGAATATCTTTCAATGGAATTTCAATTATTGTCATAGTTTCATTTCGAGGTTGAAGATATTTTTGTTCTTTGTCATAATAAAACATATTATGAAGTGAGAATAATGGCATAATATTAGAATACATAAATGTCTGTTCTTGTGGCCTGTTTGGTTGCTTAGAAAGTATGGGTTAAGATAAAAATATTTTTGATAATTTTTCTTTAGTATATTATTGTGTTTCTTAGGACTCCCTCTAGGCAGCAATATGGCATGGGGAATGACTATTTTTGCTAAATGAACATTCGAATCGAAGCCAATGGTTTTAACTTTTTTTTCGCCTCTAGTGCAAAGCAAAAAACAAGAAGAGCAACAAGATTGACATTTCTATTTTTGCCCTCAGATTCTTTAAACTAAGTTTAGGAGAAAAAAAAAAAAAAAAACTTTGAATAGCCATTTACCATTAATTTATGCTTAATTTGAATTGAAGTCCTCACCACCCCCCCCCAAAAAAAAATTCATCTTGAAAATTCGATTATCCACCATGTTTTAAGTCTTACACTCAAAATATGTCCTTTATGAATGGTTTTGTGGACTTGTTATGGTTTTAATCTTTTCTTGAATGTCCTCCATGATCTTCTTGTGACATTTGAAGATTTCATTTTTTGAAAAATATGAAACAATCTTTGAAATATGAGAGCACAGATAAGATAATTGTAAGTTTTAAGGGCATTTACATTTCTTTATCTTCATTTGTTTGGATTTTAAAAGTGCAAAAATCTTTCCTTTTAAGGGAGCCCATTACAAATCTATGAATCTATTGAGTTTCTATGAAAGGTACTTTATCTTCTTCTTTAGTTAACCCTTTTTTTTTTTTTTTTGGGCTGAGGGCAAAAGCTAGTTACAGTTTTATAAGTTGGGTTGTGAATATGATGCAGCGTTAAAGCGAAAGAAGGGTTAGTGTATGACAAAAATCTAAAATACCTTGAATCCACAAGGTTGTTATCTGCTATCCACCTAAAAAATAAAGAATAAAAGACTGATATTCTATTGATTGTAGTCTTCCTTCTTCTTTTTTTACTGCTTAAGGGCCAATTTAAGAAGTCCAAAAAACCTATTCTGAAAGGAAAACAATTTTCAACAAATCTTATTAATATACAATCATATAAAGACTCCATTTTGCCTAAAATTCTCCTAAAAACTCTAAAAAACAAGGAAATAAAATCCTTTGATAATGTGTTCAACTAAATTACTTAAGATCCTTTGATATTTTTATGTTGTGTCATTCACCACCCTTTAAAGAACAATTTGTTGCCTGATTATTGTTTAAATAATCTATATTGCTTCCCAAATTGGGATGGAAACCAACCAATGGTAAAAGTTTTTAATTGCTTTTAGCATGGAGATTGCTTGTATAATAGCTTATGCCTTTATCTACTCCAAATGTCAATGGAGAAAAATAATGTGCTTTATGTAGGATTTGTTAATGGAGAAAAATAATGTGCTTTATGTAGGATCAGCTGATTTCTTGAATTCTTTGGAAATTATTATCCTTACGATTTTTTTTTTCTTTTGTTTTCCTTTTTTTTACTGTTGGAAATGCTTTTTCTTCATGATTTAGCTGTGAAATTTCAAATCCATCTCTCATGTAGATATTTACATGTGTATGTGTGTGTGTGAGAGATATATAAAGACTCCTGGTCAAATGCATTAAAGCATATTACATGTGTATGTGTGTGTTAGAAAAGGCTAGAGAAATAAAGGATTCCACTTGGATTGAGGTATTATTTTTAAAAATAACTTACCAATTACATAGGAACAGCAAAGATCAAGGTTGAATTGAATCCCCAATTACAGCAAAGTACTCTATTTAATCACAAGTTATAGATGTACTTCTTCTTGCTTTCCATTCTTTTAGCATCCTTTTGTTAAATAATGCCAATAAACTGCTTTTCAGTATAGATTTTCCTTGCATGTAGAATAGCATTCCTTTGCCCCCACACTATTAATGATCTCACAGTAGCACTCTTTGCAGTATGGAGCCTCGGATCGATGAGGAGCTAGAGATCTTGCACCCTGGTCCGCTTCAGACGTCATTGTTGACGCGACAACCATATCATCAATCAGAGGCCATTTGGAATGGCGAGGTGAAATTTCTAGTTCTAACAACCGCTTTAATTTTTACGTTGTCTTTGACTTTTAGTTAGCAAGTTCTTTCAAAGTTGTATTTCTAGTTCTAACAACCGCTATAATTTTTATCGATTTTGTAGGACCCAGGCCCACTTATGTGCCGTGGTCGCACTAAGGAGATGGCAAACGTTCAGATGCAAGATAATCAAGTGATTGGCATTATCAAATTGCTAAAGCTGGAAGGATTGTTTAGAGCCTTTTCCAGAGAGATAGATCATTACCTAATATCGGCCCTAATTGAGCGATGGCGGCCGGAGACTCATACGTTCCATCTTCCACATGGTGAGATGTCAATCACCCTACAAGATGTGGAGGTCATTTTCGGACTTCCTATAGACGGTGAGGTCTTGGTTGGGCCGATTGTAGTGGTGGATGGGGATTGAAGTCAACTGTATAGAGAGTTGCTTGGTTTTACTCCGGCGAATGATAATAAAACTTTGTTGGGGTAAAGAATTCTCATTAGCTGCCTTGTTGACATCATTGCAGCGCCACTACCTCATGACGCAACGGAGATTCAAATACACCAGTATGTCCGGTGCTATATTTTAGTGCTACTAGGTGATAAACTTTTTATGGACAAGTTAGGAGATAGGGTGCATCTGATGTTCTTGGAGTTCATGCGGAACCTTCGTGATCCACCACAGTATAGTTGGGGTAGTGATTGCCTGGCCTGGTTGTACAGGGAGTTGTGTCGGGCAAGCGAGAAAGGGGCATCGCAGATCGGTGGGGCGTGCACCTTGGTCCAGTATTGGGCATGGGCAAGGTTGCCATTCTTATGCCCGAGGATAGAGCCCCCACCTAGATGTGATTATGGCCCATGGCTATATGCTCCACTTGCATTTAAGCAAGTCTTTTCCTGATATTTAGTGTGTTATGCAATGTACTCTTTTTAGTAACTAAATGGTATTATTGTTCTTATGTTATTCGCTCGTAACTGTAGGTGGGTGCGGGTGCCAAGCCCGAAGAGTAGGCCATCCAGCACAGTCTTGATCCACTATTGGGAGCAATTAGTTACAATGTAGTCAGACCAGGTAATAATAATCAAAAATTCTGTTTGGTTATGTTAATTTTCCTTAAGAATATGATTGCTTCATCCTTTAACATATCTTTTGTTTTAATTTTTGTTTTTCCCTTTATCTATGTATTCTCCCTTGTTTCACATTTTAAGATGCTATGATAATTGTTTTTTATTTCTATTGTAGATTGTGTGGCAGCCATATGAGGCAGACTTCGGCCACCTTCCTGAGTTCTGCATTGCAGGGAGGGATACGTGGACAGCAAAGGTGCCGCTTGTGTTTTTGCATAGTAGAGAGATACCACCCGGATCATGTCCTTCGACAGTTTGGGTTGGCGCAAGAGCCGCCTGACGATGTTGTCTATGATGATAGACTGCATAGAATAGACTTACATGGGAAGGTGGAAAAGAATTGGAGAGAGGAGCATGGACCGTATATCATTTCATGGGAAATGAGACGACAACAAGTTTGTCATGCATCTCCTTTGATTGGTGAGATGCCTCGCGATCATGCCTATTACCTCTGGTACCGTCCAGTCACTCAAAAGTATGTCAACTACAACAGCGCTAAATTAGATATAATGGTAATGTGTTCTAATTAGATTTTATTGCCTACTTCGTTTTACTTGAGTACATGTATGAACGTAGAATCAATTTCTATGAATTTTTCAGCAAATCTGGTTTGATTTTACTGACATCCAATTAAAGAGTTTCTGTTACATATAGTATTCTAATAAAACTGTTAGTTTTTAGTTGAGTATTTGAGTAGATTAATAAGTACTATATTATCCATTCATTAATTGATACATAAATGTCTCAAATCTGATTGTACTGGTTTTTTCTCTGTTTCAGATTCAAAGCCATTTAGTGCTGTTGGAGATGCTTCCTGAAGGCAGCCAAGCTTACAACCATGTCCGGTGTGTCCTAAATAATGTGGCTGGCATTGGTGGTGGTCCTGCAACAAATGGGCAGGCAAACAATGGGCTTGAACCAGCAGCTACTGCAACCCCAAGCACAAGCGCAGCACCTGTAAGTACACCGACCCATGGTCAGCGTGCTACTGCAAGCCCAAGTACAAGTGCAGCTAGGGGCCATGGTCAGCCTGCTACAGCAAGCCCAAGCACAAGTGCAACCAGGGGCCGTGGTTGGCGTGCAACAACCCCTCGGGTTGTAACTAGTCTTGAGATGCCTGCACCCATCCCGCACGCATCTCCTCAGCCTGAGGTCCCTCCACCCATCCCAGATGCATCTCCTCAGCCCAAGGTCCCTTCACCTAGCCCACCTTTGCAGCCCAATTTTGATCTTGGTATTGATCAAAATTTGACCCCTTCTATACTCCCCGAGACACCCTCATAATCACCCACCAGCTCTAGTGCACCCACTCCTGGCCTCTACATAGAGCATCATTACCCACTTACCTCATCCTCATCTGACCCTCTAGGACCTCTGGCTGGGATTGACACTCTACAGCCACATACTGATGTACCGGACAAGCATCCCCTTCATCAGCAGCCCTCACCCCCACGAGGTAGACTGCAAAGTACTAGAAGAGCACCCGCTTATGGGATAGGTGGACACAAAATAGGACACCGAGGCAACTCTATGGTATGATAACATTAATTAGAATGTAATGATATATTTTGTAGTTCACTTTATTCTTATCATTATACCGAATATTGATTGCATGGATCTAATGGAATTTACAGAACGATGATGAGCCTAAGGATGATGCCCCACAGCCTTCTCCCCTGCCCAAACATTATGCGAGGGTTAAAAAACGCAAAATTAGTGAACCTTGAGTAAGTGCTAAAGTCATGGAATTGGACCATAATTTCGACTTTTCAATATGCATTAGTGAATTCTTTTAATTGATGGATGGAGCTGCCCTTTCTAAGATTAGAGATTAATCAATCTTTATGCTTCACTAATGGCTCTTTTATAAATTCATCCTTTTTGTGTATTGTTGCTTATGGCATAAATCTTAAAAGCTAGCCCAAAAGCAATTTGTGTTGCAATACAAAAATTTGGCCCGAAATGATATATGTTAGCACTAAAATTTTCACCTAGTTTTGAATTAAAAAAATTTTCACTGCTTTTAGATGGCAGTGTTGAAAGTCTTGTGCAAAGTTTCCAATCTCTACTTTTAGTAGTGAAGGGAATGTTATGGAACTGGGAAGTAGATGTCTCTTGAAGATCAGTGAAGCTATGCTTCTTGTTATGCTTGGATTCTTGAGATAATCTTTTCATTAGAACCTATCGGTAATGCTTAAATGGGAACTGAGAAAATGAAGCCTATTATGATATAAACTTTTTTTTTTTTGGAAATATATGCAATAATAAACTCATTTTTCTTCCCATAAAAAAATTATTATTTTAAATCATTGTGCAGAAATTTCATATAATTGGCTCCTTTTTTATACAATGTTTTTTTAGGGTAGCATTATTACTTTATAGTGTGTGTGACAATTACGGTTTAAATATATGAAAAATGTCGCCTCAAATCTCTAAATAGTGAATGAAAATATTCCTCTCAGGTTTTTGGTAAAGCTCTCTTTCCAATGAAACAATTAGAAACATCAACCAACATTTCATGACCATAGGCGGGTACATCAGTGAAGCTATGCTTCTTGTTATGCTTGGATTCTTGAGATAATCTTTTCATTAGAACCTATCGGTAATGCTTAAATGGGAACTGAGAAAATGAAGCCTATTATGATATAAACTTTTTTTTTTTTGGAAATATATGCAATAATAAACTCATTTTTCTTCCCATAAAAAAATTATTATTTTAAATCATTGTGCAGAAATTTCATATAATTGGCTCCTTTTTTATACAATGTTTTTTTAGGGTAGCATTATTACTTTATAGTGTGTGTGACAATTACGGTTTAAATATATGAAAAATGTCGCCTCAAATCTCTAAATAGTGAATGAAAATATTCCTCTCAGGTTTTTGGTAAAGCTCTCTTTCCAATGAAACAATTAGAAACATCAACCAACATTTCATGACCATAGGCGGGTACATCATTTATGTGGAATTAGATAAAGGCATAAGCATACTAAAGCAAGTGGAATTTTGACAGCTGCATCCATACCATCTACGTAAACACATTGTCCAGATGGTCATCAGTATTCACGAGTGAAAAATCAACTTCTTTGTGCACCTGGAAGAAATGATCATTTCATTGGGATCTTAGGTTACCATTTTCTTTGGTGCTTTTGCAGTCTACTTAAATATTTACTCCCTTGTTATACTATTTTTTTTGGTAGCGCAATTGTGAAGCCTTGATGCTGCTTCAAAAGAATGGTTTACAGAAGAGAAATCCTTCCATTGCTGTTGTGGCTACTCTATTTGGAGACAAGGAAGATGTTGCGTGGCTGGAGGAGAATAATTTGGTAGATTGGGCTGAAGGATTGGATGAACAATCAAGGCCTGGAACTTTTGATGATTCCCAGCAAAGAACAATTGCCTTAGGTTTGAATAAGAAGCGCCCTTTATTGATAATCCAAGGGCCACCTGGTACTGGAAAGACAGGTTTGCTTAAAGAACTTATAGTACTTTCTGTTCAACAAGGTGAAAGGGTGTTTGTAACTGCACCTACAAATGCAGCTGTTGACAACATGGTTGAAAAGCTATCAAATATTGGATTGGACATTGTGCGGGTTGGCAATCCAGCACGCATATCTTCAACTGTGGCATCAAAGTCTTTGGGTGAACTTGTGAAATCTAAGCTTTCCAATTTTGTAATGGAGATTGAAAGAAAGAAGTCAGATCTAAGAAAAGACCTTAAGACATTGTCTATAGGATGATTCTTTAGCTGCTGGCATACGTCAGCTTTTAAAACAATTGGGAAAGACAGTGAAGAAGAAGGAAAAGGAGACTGTGAAGGAAGTACTATCTAGTGCTCAAGTAGTGCTTGCCACCAACACTGGTGCAGCTGATCCATTGATACGAAGGCTGGATACCTTTGACCTGGTTGTTATAGATGAAGCTGGTCAGGCAATTGAACCATCTTGCTGGATCCCGGTGTTGCAGGGAAAGCGTTGTATCCTTGCTGGTGACCAGTGCCAGCTAGCTCCAGTGATTCTATCAACAAAAGCCTTGGAAGGTGGACTTGGAGTATCACTGCTGGAGAGAGCTGCAACTTTGCATGATGGAGTTCTTGCCACCAAGTTAACAACACAGTACCGTATGAATGATGCAATTGCCAGTTGGGCATCAAAAGAGATGTATGGTGGATCATTGAAGTCCTCCTCAACTATCTTTTCTCATCTTCTTGTAGATTCTCCATTTTTTATGGTATTGTACCCATCTCTAATCTTTTACTTATATTTTTATATAATTCTAGGAAATTTTTTGATTTCTGGGGTATAAAATGCAAATTGAAATGCATCTTAAAGAAAAGAAAAATACTTATTCTGAGCTTCTTCCAACTAGCCATTATTTGTTGTTGTTTTTGACCTCAGAACTGAGAGACAGGCCACAGCACTTAGGTTAAGCCATAATTCATGTTCTTCAATCTATTATGGTGCACATATTGGTTTCTCAAATGGCATACTCTTCAATATTAATCAGAGGTTAAAAAGTATTATCAATAGCTTCTCTGGTACAGACTTCTGGTTTTTTCCTTGAGAATCCACCTTTCATTTATATGTTTTTGCAGCCTTTGGATTTCACAACTTCTTTCTCTTCTTTCTCCTTTTCTGTTAATTTTATTGACTACTGTGAAATATCTTCAGTGAAACAAATTATATTAATCTAATGGTTTTTCAATTACTTGACACCTATAATGCAATAATAACAATGGACATGTTAGTCAACATAAAGAATCACACATTAAATTTTCAAACCCATCTCTGTCCAAATGGTTGAACCAGTAGCTTCTATATCTGATTTCTGTCTTGATTAGTGTAGATTATTGGCTAGTCAGGCTTAAACCCACAACATTCCAGACTGAGCCTCACACTAGCCTATTTTAAGCAATTCATACAGGTCAAAACAATCCTGGTGGCTTGAACCTTCTAGTTCTTCTTGGGATATATTAAATTGTGGATAACTGTAAATTGAACAAGACTAGTATTTGGCCAGGAATGGGATGTATGTGATTACTCTTGGTTGCTTTCATCTTGTAGGAATTTTTACATATAATATACGTAGTGATTTAGAATCACAATTATGATCCCATATGGACCATTATCTTCTCAAAGCCTTTGACTACATCATTGCCATAGTTATTGTTGATAGAAGGTTTTTATCTTGTCTGTTTTAGTATCATCCTTGTCTCTTTTTACTTTAAATGTGCCTAGTATCACTAACATTTTCTATACATTTATGCAGCCCACCTGGATAACTCAATGTCCACAGCTGTTGCTTGATACAAGAATGCCGTATGGAAGTTTGTCAGTTCGTTGCAAAGAGCATTTAGATCCAGCTGGCACAGGCTCATTTTACAATGAAGGGGAAGCTGATATTGTTGTGCAACATGTCTTTTCTTTGATTTATGCTGGTAAATATTCTTGTCAATTGGGATTAAGTGCTATATATTATTACTCTATTATCTATGTTAACCTAAAACTCAGTTGTATGATGAACCATGCCTGTTAAAGATGAATATTTTACTGAAGCTTTGCATTTCATATGAGAATATTTTACTGAAGTGTTGCATTTCATATGAGAGTATTTTACTGAAGCTTTATGCTGTTGTAGCCTCTTTTCAACTTTATGCCTTTCATAGCCCTATATTCCTATCTTATTAGCTAAACTAACACCTGGATCTGCTGATACTGTTGTGGATCTCTGTATTTGTTTTGTAAAGTGTACCTAATCAAGCATTTGTACTGGTTGAATGGTTTTTATGGCTCCCATATGTAATTGTTGAGTAAACAAGGACATTCATATATATTTTAAATAATTTCTACAGGTGTTAGCCCAGTAGCTATTGCTATTCAGTCTCCTTATGTAGCTCAGGTAAAACTCCTGAGGGACAGACTTGATGAGCTTCTGGGGGCTGCAGGTATTGAGGTAGCAACCATTGATAGCTTTCAAGGCCGGGAAGCTGATGCAGTAATTATATCAATGGTATGGTTCTTATTTTAGATCTTTAGTCACATTTATCTGCCAAATAGTTTAAACAAATGAACATTATTTTGATGCACTTTCCAGAAACCTTATACTGTATCTTCTATGAACAGATGCTGCTCAAATGCATCTTCTGCATTGAATGTTGACGAGCTTCATCAAGAAATCTCAGTTCGTTCACTAATACTCATAATTCCATTGATTATTTTGTGGACACACACACGCACACACACAAACTCCTTGGAGTATTTTCTACAAAATCCATAGAGGAGGTACAAGAGAACAAGATGTTGCTGGAAAAGCTACAAGTCAGAATGAATGAAGCAGAAGCAAAGGCCAACAAGCTTAAAGTGTCATTTGAGAATCTTCTCGAAAAAGAAACCCGAGGTTTAATTTTTGAAAAAACTTAATATTTGTTTAATGGTAGTTATTTGAAAACATAAAAAGAAAGAATAAAGAAAACATAAAGAAAGAATAAAAAAGGAATATTTAAATGAAATGGTAAAATAATAGAAGTTTTGATGTTTGGTGGATTGTAACTCGAGTTCCACAGGATCTTGAAATAAACAAGAAGCCAGTCAATTGAGCTTCACTTTCTATTCTCAAAAAAAAAAAAAAAAAGGTATAACAAAATTTAAAGGATACATTACTGTTGTTGATGCTCTATTTGACTTGTTCTTTTTTGTAATTGCAAAAAAGAAAATGAAATGGTGAATGCTTATAGAATGCCAACTACTAAGTGAAGACTTTCTGCTTGTGGACATTGTCAACACTTAAAGCATGAATGACTGTTTTTTTTTTTTTTTTTGATAAGTAATGAATGACTGCTTTTTTTGTTGCATGTTTCTTTTATTTTCTTATGTTTTTTTTTTTTTTGGGTGCTGATTCCAACCCTTCTCACCACCTCACATTCTTCTTAGGAATTCTTTATAGCAAATAGAGAGATGGAGAGGAACAGAGAGCTGTGGGGGTTGGGGAAGGGGGGCTGTATGATCTCAGAAAAGAGATAGGGGAGGCTTCAAAGACTGATTTGAATAGACTTTAAATACTATTGATTCAAAAGTTATCATTCAAATTGACCTGGGGCTTTGGAGACTCCTTTTTTGCTTTCTTGATTGAATATCCTTTTGCTCCAAAGATAGCGTCAAAGGTTACACTATGATTTGGGTAGAATTCAAATACAGTTCCACAAAAACTATGCTTGAAATAAGATTTATTCTGAATTTTGCATGGATAAGTTAAAAGTTGAAATGGCTAAATTTTTTTTTTATTTTTTTTTATTATTATTATTATTTTTAAATGTGTCTCTTAGGAGACTGTTACTCTTGATGCTATTGAACTTATGCATATGTCCTCCCCCCCCCCCCCCCCCTTTCTTCCTTCTTTGTCATGATATTTGATTCATTTTTCCTTTTATTTTACCCATGTCTTCGAATAATGTTTAGGAATAAAGTTTCTCCTCCTCGGTACTTGATGCAATGCAGCACAAGTTCAGAAGGAAATTGGGAGAGGCAATAGAACAAAGAAAATGAAAAGAGAGGCCTAGGAATCAGCCCCTAGGTGCTTAGAAGCACTAAGCAGGAAACCTAGTAAACACCTAATTTGTCAACAATCAGCACCCAGCCATTAGAAAATTCCAACATAAAAATTTATTCATCAAGTGCCTTGTCATGTGGGAAGCTTGATTTGGTTTGTCACAAATCATCATGTTGAGGGAAGCTGCTACTTTATCTTATCAAGTGTAATTCCTAATAGTGTCTTGGGTCAGGTCTTGGATGGCTTAGGTAGCTTTTAATATGGTTTGTAGGGCTTGTTCCGTGATAAACTAATCAACATTAATAGCTAATTACTGTACAAACCAATAGTGATTATAGTAATGGACTTTCTAGATCAAATTCACTAAGCACTACAGAAATATTAAAACCATTTTATAATGACAATTGTGTCCACAAGAGGGGGGGAGGGAAGAAATCAAACCTTGATTGGGATATTTTTTTACCTGGATCACAATTGGAGATGGGTCAATGTGTGGGCTTGTGTTGTTCTGGGAACAAGCTTGGCCATGCTATTGTGGTTGTTGCGTCACAGCCTAAGGCTAATGGGCCCCAACAATGTTAATGTTTATGGACAACATTAATGTGTAATAGTACTGAGGGGCCTAATGAATTCTTCTTTAACTTGGCACAATTACTATGAGGATTTCCCAGTTTAAGCCAAAATGGTCACTTAGAGCCCAGAGGTTGAAGTTGATTCATAGAAGCGATTGAGATGTCACAATTTTAGAGGTGGTGAGGGGAGGTAAGGGGTTTGATAGATTGTGAGCAGGCTATGGGAGAGACAAGTAGAATAGAGAAGAGAAGGTAGGCTTAGGAATCAACATCTAAGTTGCCTGGAATCAGCACCAATTAGGCAATCCTAGGAATCATCGTTGCCAAGAATCCACACCTAGTCATTGGAAAATTCAAACATAAAAATTTATTCATCTATCATTTGTGTCCCTTTCGTTTACTGGGGACCTTTTAGAATAGGTTTCTAGGAAACCTCCATATGGAAAATAATTAAACCATAAACATAATCCCGCATGATCCTCAATCATAATAAAATTACATCAATGGAATTGAAAATTAAATTCTAGCAATTGGTGTCCGCACCATGATGTGTTGGGCTGGAATATACCAAATGTAGCAGAGTTACAAAGTAAATTTGGAGCTAGGGCGTCGAAAAGTCAATCATGGAGTAAGGACCTCGTAGATTTATGTCCTCTGCATGAGAAACTTACTCGCACGGAACCAGGCTCTCTCTTTTTCCCCTGCCTGTGGTTCTGATTTGTTGTCTTTTCTTGGTAGCATGTTTCTTTGTTGACTTGTTTTTTCTTTTCTCTGTTTGAGTGTTCTGTACTATACTCCCTGTGTACCGCAGCCTCTTTTTCTTCCCATCAATGAAATTTTTACTTCTTTATTGATAAAAAAAAATTTATATGTCCTCTTCACCATTTTAATACTATCTGTGCTGTATGTATGCATACCTTACAGGGGCAATAGTTGTCCTTTACCTGATTGATTCAAGCCTCTGCATTCTTTGACATATGATATTTTCTTGCACAAATAGAGCTCCTCATTGGTGCTTATGGAGGTTATGATTAAGTAGGAAAACAAAAACGGTTTGGGCATGTTTAAGGATACCACATCCATGTCAAAATATAATTGAGAAGCCTGTGAAAAAGAAAAGAAAAATCTTCTGCCCATGTATTTGCAACATTTCCAGTGAATACCATTACATGGCATGAATGTTCAATTGGTAAATGATGTTTTGGTTAGTAGGTTCCTATAGGGCAACCACATCAATCTGTGCAAAATTCTTGTCCATTTTGCAAGAAAAAACATACCTTTTTTTTTTTTTTTTTTACACACTCACTTTTACACAACTCCTACATCAGTTTATCTATTCTATCATCTGTTTTTTGTTTTTGCTAAAGTAAGGACGTTCATGGGATTTAGTTGTATTTGACATAAATAAGGTGTTTTTTACTTCAGTCGTACTTGCTCAAGGTTCCACTTCAGCGTTGGTTCTACTTCAGTTCATGGACTACAACAAGTGTATTCATGGTGTCCCTCATATTTTAAAGGTATACTCCTCGTATACTTTGGTTATGTCTTATTTAGCTAGGAGCCAGAGCCTTTATTTTTCACTTCTTTTATTTTATTCTTGAATTGTTCTGGCTTGTCCTACATCACTTAAAATATAAAAATCATTTGATGTTGATCTTTTAGGTGTGTGACAACATACTGATGATAAACATGTGTCCATGTTAGATTTAGTTGTAAATGATGCTTTTCAACTTATAATGATTCTATACTCTTACTTATATTAACAATGAGTTAAATAAAATATTAGTGTTGATCCACCTGATGTAATTAAGATTTCTCCTTGTACCAGAATGGAGTGCTGGATAGGTGCATTTTAAGTTGCTGATTCCTTTCTATTGCTGTTGTTTTATTGTATGCGTAGCAGTTAATATATTGTCATCTTATTTTTGTTCTACTTCGGTTGGTCTCTTAATGCAGCTTTTTGGTCTGAGCTAACATATGCTGTACTTCCAAACACTTGCTGCTATTTCTAATAAATTGTGATGATGATGATACTGAGCATGGACAGCTAAGTCCGCAAGAGCTGAAGACTATCGATGCCATTGTTGAAGCTAGGTGAATATGGGGCAATTTATTTACTCCAATGCTTTTTGGCCAGTTGTCTTCTTGTCTTATATGCTCTTTTTTTTTTTTTTTTTTTTTTCCTCCAGCAAGTTTCCTTTGTCAATCATATTAGTTGGAGTTGGAGTTGGAGTTATGAACCGACACCTATCTACTGGTTAGTGTGCAAGGACATGGCCTATGGTTGTGGACACCAGGTAAATTTTCCTCTTCCATTTGGTCATTCTCTTTAGAAGAGATAAGTGAGTGAAATGTATTAACATTTAACAAATTTCTTCTATAAATGTCTTTGTATGTAGACATGTTGCCATTGTGGAGAAGACCTTGAGATATGCCCAATATATAGGACGAAAATTGAAACCAGAATAAGGCTCTACTAAATAGTGTTCTATTTCCTTCCAAATTTGTTGTCATGCACGAAACCGAGTTGTAGTTAGTCAATTTCATCATCCTTTGTAATTAAACATTTTAGATTTCTAAAAACTTATTGTGAATTGATTTATCAATGCCGGAAAAGAAATGTATTTGCTAGATCCTTGCTAGTGATACCTATTAGTCTTGTTGGGTTGGGTGTGCAACTCTTTTTTTGGGGCTAAATTTGTTGGTGTCACCTTGGATTGTCATCCATTTTTCAGATTAATTGACAACAAATTTATAAAAATATATTTGGAAATGTGGCCTTGGAATCATTTGAGTAAATGTGTATGCCATCTTCGTGTTTGATTGCTGTCATATTCTCACCAATTGTATGTGGTCCAATGTGTTTCTGCATCTAGACTGGAAACTACGCAATTTCTTCATGTACTGTGGGGACTTATTAAAAAGGAAAAAAACAAAGAAAAAAAAAAAGAAAGAAGAATGGCACATGTCAACTTTCTTAAACATGATCATTAATTTAGTTATGGGGTTGTTTTCAGTGATGCTGAAATGAGGGTCCCCGTATTCCTGAAAAGATGAGGAAATTGTTCATTCTCAAGATTTAATTTCCCACATGCCTTTGTCCATTGATGTACGGAGTGATGCACAGCTTCTCATATCTTTTTAGTTCTAACTTGAGGGAACTGAGACTTATGCGATGTGTTATGGATGGGGTTTTCACTATGTATGGGGAGGTATTTTTCAAATTAATCTAAGCATTAGTGAGGTTAATTGAAATCAATCAAACCTGGTTTGGCTAAGAAAAATATTAGATAAAACATCGTATTTTCTATCAAAATAGATGGTCAATGCGAGCTTCATCCAGTTCACCAATTAATATTTTCCAAACTCTAATTTACTCTCCCTCCCTTCTCTCTCAATATACACAGCCCATAAAACTCTAGCTTGTGTCAATACCATTTTCTGGATATTATATTCCAGGAAAGGGCTACACGAACTGAAGGGTAACATTGATAACTAATAATAAAAAAGGATTATGGCAAAAAAAAAAAAAAAAAAATTCTTTTAAAATATTCAAATTTGTATGACATTTTCTATGAAGGAACAGATAAATTTCTGAAGGAAGGAAGCATATCATTGGCTGAGCAAGTGTGATCATGGGCTGGCACCTTCCATCATGGTTTGGTAGACTATAAGCTATGTAAGAGTTGTGCTAGTGTGATTTCTAGTGTTTTTATTTTCACTTTGAAACTCTTTGTTCTTCTAACACTTAATTTGGATTTATTTATAAAATTCAGATGGACTACAGTTTTGAAGAGTCACATATCAGTGAATCTGAGATCAATGATTACATCGATAAACCATTTGAGGAGCTGACAATTGAAAAGTTTAAAGTCAAAGGTTTGAATGGCAACCTCAGATGTCCATTCTGTGCTGGGAAGAAGAAGCAAGATTACAAGGACTTGTTTCAACATGCTTCAGGAACGGGTAAGGGTTCTACCAACAGATCTGCAAAACAAAAGGCAAACCACCTTGCCCTGGAAAAGTATTTGGAGACTGATCTAGCAGGTGAAGTGGACCTTTAGCAACATCCAGTTTTGCCACAACCGGTTGCTCTGCTTCCAAAGCTTGATGATTTGTATGTATGGCCTTGGATGGGCATTGTTGTTAACATTGTATGTACCAATGAGAATAAAGACATTTTACTTGGTTCTCAACACTGGTTGACAAGGTTCAGGAAATTTCAACCAGTGGAAATTGTAGTATTCCCGGATGAGGGGATAGGCCATTGTAAAATTTAGTAATGATTGGAGAGGTTTCATGAATTGTGCTAAATTTGAGAAATTGTTTGAAATTGAGCATCATGGCAAAAAGGAGTGGAATGCTCAAAAAAAAAAAAAAATCTTGGCCCTAACTGCTACGGGTGGTGTGCACTCGCTGATGACTATGATGCTGAAGGGGTGATTAGTGATTTCCTTCAGTATAAAGGGCAATTAAGAACAGTTTCTGACATTGACAGGGAAGCAGCACAAAGCAGAAACAATGTTGTGGCAGACTTGGCCAATGAAATCGATATTACAAATGAAAATCTGAATGAGTTACAGTATAAATACAATGAAAAGACCGTGTCCTTAAGTAGGATGCTTGAAGAGAAAAACAGGCTGCACAAATTTTTTGAAGAAGGTTTGTACCTTCATTCTCTTTCTTTGTCTTTCTTTGTTGATGCAATCTTCATACATCCTTCAGGCCCTGAATTATGCTCATTTGCAGTGTCTATATGTATCTGCTAAAGTTTGCTTCATTTTATGCTTAGTCAAACTCATATGATATAAACCGGTTGTATGTTGCACTGTATATTCAAACAGTCTAACAATTGTTCAATTAATCTCCTTTCAAAAACATTAACTGATAAGAAAGAGATTGTACTTTGTTCCTTGTTTCTGGGTTGGCAGGTCACGCTCTTGACAAGATGATAAGATCTATGGTTGTATGTGACATAAAAGAATAGAAATTGTTCATTGTTGCACCTTGAAACAAGCTCATAGCATTGAATCCAAGGAATGAGATGATCACAAAATAATGCCAGCAATTTAAACATAACTAGTGATTATTCTTAGAATAATAATTAAATGATTAAATTTACCATGCCATAAAAAATTAAAATTTGGAAATAGTGGTCGTTTAGCATGGTATTAGAGTTGGTGTTCCTAAGTTCGACTATAAAATTCATTATTTTCGCTCTGTTTAATCTTTTGGAAAAACTGATAATTTATCAATTTTGTAATATGCACAAATATGATATGATAAATTAGTCATATTTTTAACAATTTGACTTGTTTCTCATAAACAAGGAAGTTGCAGCGGCTTGCTCGTGATAATGTTCATAGGATATTTGAAGAACAAGAAAAACTGAATTACGAATTGGAGACCAAGAAGAGGAGACTTCATTCATGAAGCAAAGAATTGAACAAACTCTTGCAAAGACATTAACTGTAGCTCAGCTTGCTTATTTGCGGGAACAATTCACATTATTACGTCCTAACAAAAATGGATTCATCTACATGCAGAACTTTAAGACAGTTACCTCTTTTCCTAATCTTATATTTTCGAGTGTTTGAATACTCTATGGAGCCATTATAAATATTCGTGGATTTAGTAGGGTATGGTAAAGAACTCCACTAATGCAATGAAGGATTATTGGGCCCTAGATTATGCCAACATGGTAATGCTGTTCCAAAATCATAAGTTTGTTACTACTGATTTCCTTCATTTAATTAATGTATTTCCTAAAAAAATATGTAATGATAAGAATGGTGGCTGATTATCTACTAGTGTATGTTACAGATTAGTTCTATTCAGTACAGAAAAATGGATTTTCAAGAATTTTGTTGTGCAATATATGTTCACTACGAACCATCTTCTTGTTATCTATGTTTCAAAGACAAATTTGTAAAGTTAAAAAATTACAATGTGTTTTATTTATAAATTCTGGTCCCAATTAACTGGTTTTTATGGTAAACTAGTCGTAGACCCACGCATTGCGCGTGATTATTTTTTATGGTGATCTCATTATTATTATTATTATTATTATTATTATTTTGTAATTTGAACTAATTTAATGAAAAGTAGTGCATTTCATAATCATATTTATCACAAAATATTTTTTTTTATTATTGTAGAATTGTTTTATTTAAAATTTGAAACCTTAATTCTACCATAGTTGATTGACTAATTTTTACTTCCCTAAGTCAATTAAACACGTTTTGCATGCTACATGTAGACCTTCTTTTCCATAAGGGTTGAAATAATGTGCGTAATATTTTTTTTCTATGTAAGTTAAAAAGAATAAAATTCACCTTGTCTTGATGTTTTCTAAAAATTAAATTTGGAGATTCTCTTTTAATAATTGTGAAAATTCCAAGCAATAATTCAGAAGGTAATACATGTTACATGTTCATACTTTGATTGTGTAATTGTATGATTGATTTGGATTGTAATTTATAAGTTCAATATGGTGGTGTATATCCAAAAGGGCTTAACTATGTTGTTTATGATATTGAATATAGTGTTGTGTGTGATTTATAGAGTAGCGATAGTTGTAGTAATTAAAAATTGGTTTTTCATTGTCTTTTAATTTAATAAAAACGTTACATCTACTTTCTTTTTCAAAAAATCTTTACATATTTTTTTAACGTGAATCTTTACATATACCTTAATAAGTAAACCCTATACATTTCATTTTCTTAGATGCATAAAAAAAAAGAAAAAGAAAAAAAAAAAGACATCTATTCCATAATAATAGTAGCTAATTAGTTTTTTCATGTTCTCATTTATAACGTTTCTTACTATTATCATATTTTACTGGCTGTTGATTTTTATAATAGAGGCATTAAATGAGAGTTAAATTCTTAGAACCTTTCATTAGATTTTAAAAGTCATGGTGTGTGAAGAATATAAGCATTTAAGGACTTTTTATTTTATTTTATTATATTTTATTATTTATAAATAATGTTAAATGAAATGTCAAAGAAAAAGATTTTGAAAATTTTCATCTTTATTTCTTATATATTTCTATTATTACTGAAGAACCTTTTCCTTTTAGTTTTGATAATAAATATGATTTTCTAGATTAGAGTTTGATTAGTTTCAAGTTTAAATTTTGTATGATTTTATTTAATTGTTGATTATATGATTTAATTAAGTGAATTTAACGATTTATTTATTTGCGTTGTAAAGTTTATAATAACATTCATAAGGTCATCTTTAATTAATTTTTTACTCCTTTAGCCGTCGGTCTCTTTGTTTTCCAATTAACAGTTACTAATTAATTTATTTAATTGACGTTTGATTTCTTTTACTAATCTCTTTCTCTCCCTCTTTGTTAACATCCTATTGTTTTCCCAAATTTGATGATAATTCTAATGTACTAAATATGCATATTGTAACGTTTATTTTTATTTTTATTTTACTCCATTTTGCTGCCATGAAGTTAGTACATCCATAACTATTAGTTTATTATTTTATGATATGTTTGGTTTGATATTATTATTATTATTATAAATTTAGTGTTTCTAAAATAGCATGTGTTTTGTATTCTCTTTTTCTATTAATGCATTGTAACTTTTTATGGGAATACTTTATAAGAAATTGTTTATTCTTTTTTTTTTTTTTTAATTTAGTGTTTTTAAATTGATATTTGTTTTGTATTTCATTTTTCCATTGATGCATTGTAACATTTCATGGGAAGACTTTATAAGAACAATTTTTATTTATTGAATAAAATATTATACGTTTAATTTTAAAAAAAAAAAATGAGACAAAATATAAATAATTATGATATGGAGGATGTTGCTAAATTTAAATGTTGAATAAAATAAGATGAGAATAAAATAATAAAAATGAAATGTATAGCAATAAACACCATATTATTTTAGTTATGCTATGTAATAAAATAATATTATATTTTTATATACTATCTTTATAATGCAATAATATAACATTTAACAACCAATGAGAATAAAAAAGATAACAACATAAAATATAAAACTAAATCGTATCAAGCTCGATTACCTGTCAATTCCAATTTTAGCAAACTAACTGACTTCTAGTAGTCTAAAACTGATTTCTGCGATACATTTGGTGGAGCTTTCAATACTGCATCAGTATGTTTTGATGGTCAACCTATTACACAAAAATTAAAAAAATATATATATACCAAAAATTGAAGGAAAATCTATATATATATATATATATATATAGAGAGAGAGAGAGAGAGAGAGAGAGAGAGAGAGAGGAGCTTTTGTGTGTGGAAAAATAGAAATTATGCATGGAATAAGAGGGAGAATGACAATTTTATAGCATGAGGATAAGAATAAGAAGAGTAAAAAATAAAGGAAGATAAAAAGATAGAATAATATTAATATTGAGAGTAGTGGGGATATGAAAAGTTGAAATGGAATGAGAAAGGTTGAAGAAAGTTAAGGTAGAGAGTAATGGGGATATGAAAAGATAAAATGGAATTGAAAATTTAATAATAAATAAGAATAATTAAAAATAAGATAAATTAAATATGATATTTTGATTGTAATATAATAGAGTTTTTAATTCACTTCAAATGTTAAAAAATTGTGTAAAAAAATTGGAAAAAAATTGATAATGACATGGTTGTTGACGTGGCTTAATGGGAGCATAGCAACATTAAATGCTACGCTTCAGCTTTTAGTAATATATAGATTTCTCTCTCCTTTCTTTTTCTTTTCTTTTTCTTCTATTTCATGTGCCATGACTTTTTTGCAAACCAGTATTGTGCTAAGAAATTCCAATCTTGTACTTGCATTCAGTTAAGATGGTAATATATAATTATTGACTTCCAGCAACTGAGCTAATTATGTTTCATGAACTGTGTTTTTGTTGTCTAATGAGCTTTCCCCTTGCACCAAAAATTGAAAGGAAAAAAAGAATAAGAAAAAGAAGAGGATTAAGATCTTAAAAACTCAGAATTTTTATAATCATATCCATTCATATAATTTGATTTCAGTGCAAAATATGCTGCTGGTTTATAAGTTTTAGCCCATTAGCAATTTTAGTCCTTAAAACTAAAAGTGATTACGTTTATTTCTTAACAATTTATAGTGATCGGTTCGAGTCCTTAAGAAAGATAAAGTGATAATTTCATTAAGTAAAGTGATATTATTAGTAACAATTTGATTGAAACGCCCCGAATAAGTCCACGATTCGAACTCAGAGAAAAGTAATCTAATCACCGCTTGCCACATGTCTAAAAAAATTCATTAATGAAATTTAGTATAATGTGATTTAAGCCTTCGGCCAAACCATCAAATGTATGTTCACAATACTTGAAATACCAGCAAACTTTAGCCATATGTGATTTAATCCTTGAAATACCATCAAACATATGTTCACAATACTTACCAAAAAATATCTCATTTGTACAAAAGATCACAAAAAAAAATGTGAGATTTAAAAAAAAATAAAAAATCACAAAAAAATAATAATAATAACTCAGTGGAACTCGAGTTTTATAGACTCGAGTTCCATTGGGAATTTTTTTTTTTTTTTCCTGAACTGAATGCTCTATTTAGGCCGAGAGGGGTATGATGATGCTCTGTTTTCCCCAGTGGAACTGAGTTTCATAGACTTGAGTTCCACTGGGAAATTTTTTTTCCCCTGAACTGAATGCTCTGTTTAGGCCGAGAGGGGTATGATGATGCTCTGTTTTCCCTATGGAACTCGAGTTTCATAGACTCGAGTTCCAATTGGAAATTGTTTTTTTCCTAAATGTTCTGAATGCTCTGTTTAGGCTAAGAGGGGTAGGATGATGCTCTGTTTTTCCCAGTGGAACTCGAGTTTCATAAACTCAAGTTCCACTTGGAAATTTTTTTTTCCCTGAATGTGCTGAATGCTCTGTTTAGGCCGAGAGGGGTGCTCTATTTTGGCCTGTTTTTTCCAGTGGAACTCGAGTTTCATAGACTCGAGTTCCACTGGGAAATTTTTTTTCCCCCTCTGGACATGCAAAACTGCTCAATAGGCAAACCAGAAATAGGGAAATTTTTTTTTATTTTTTTCCTAGACATGTAGGCAACCAGAAACTGTAAATGCACTTAAATTAAATTACATCAAAATGTGTTCTCGATAGGCACCAAACTATAGAAACTGTTACGCTCTCTGCATAAACATAGTTTTACAATGCAAATGCACTTACATTGCAGCAAAAGCTGCCGCTTAATATATCAACATTCTAAACATGCCCAACCACGCTTAATTTGCAGTTCTAACCACTCTACTAAAATCACAATCTTCAGAGAGGTACATTAGATAGAGAATTACAAGTACATTCAACAAAAACCAAAAAGTTCACATAGAGCCAATACAACGTAGTCACTTTTCCTGAGATCGACGGTCCGCATGACAAAAACATCATCCATGGAAGCATGCCTGAAAAACGTAGAGTAATCACATTAGGAGGCAAGATAGTAAACATTAGGTAAACATCGAATGAACAACAATTATTTAACTGATGCGTAACTTTTTGCCATCTACCTACCTACTGTGGAACATGACCGCTTGTGGAAGCGTCGCGGGACTACGGACATTTTATGTGATTATGCCTAGAAGCATGACATAGTCCACATGTCTGCTTGGGTTGACTCTCTATCAAATCTGTGTCCTCCCTTCGCCATCCCGGTTCTCGATCCTTATTCCTCACTCCATCCATCTCATTCCTTATTCTTGACTTCACTGGTCGACCTTTGGCCCGCAACAATGCTAGATTAGGCAACCACTTTGGCCCCATGGGATCCCTCCACAATGACTGTGACTTAGGAACCACAAATGCATGCTTATAAGTGTTAAGGGCATTGTTCAAACCATAACATGGGTGAATATATGTGGTCGAATAAATATGTAAATAGTCACATAATCTAATTGCATGTGAACACGGGATCCCTATGTTTTGCCATTTCCCACAACTGCATGTTCTTTCCTGTAACCGAACTTCATAACTATGGTTTTCCCCTCCCGTGCTACACGTGTTGACTTGGGTAACTACTTGAAATATCAGCTCTTCATTGCTAAATGGCTTGAGATAGTGTTTCTCAGATTTACGCTTATTTCCATCCCACGTGGATAAGGCATATTCACTCCATTTCTTACCCTCTGAGAACTCAAAATGGTATTCTTTGCCCCGGTCATGGAAATATTGAACAAGTTTGTTCCAAGTGAACTCAACCAACGCGGCAATAGGAAGACCCCATGCACCTTTCAATACACTATTAAAGCACTTTGATATATTGGTTGTCATTGCCCCAAAACGTCTCCCACCATCATGTGACTGGGTCCACATATCCACAGACTTGCCCATTAGGTATGTGTATGGAAGATAATCTTGATTCTTTTCCATGCCATCCTTTCCCGTCACCTTCTTCTTATTCCTAATGGCCTTAAGTTCCACCTGCTTAATGGACTCCATTATGGCATCAAATTTCACTACCTGACTAGCATATCCCGCTTTCAATGCCGCTGACTTTAGAGTTGAGTTCTGAAAATGGGTGTTGAAGTTGCTAGCAACATGTCGAAGGCAATATTTATGAAATACCCGTGTTCTTCCATTATCCTTTCTAGGCTAGTTTGCAATGGCATTTTTGATACCGAGATGTTGGTCAGAAATTATGCAAATGCCTTCGTCAGGTATCACGTGGCCAATCGTATCTCTGAGGCACTGTAAAAACCACCTCCAACTGCACCCTGACTCACAATCCACAACAGCAAAGGCGAGAGGGAATACCTTGTTGTTAGCGTCAATTGCCATTATGACCAACAACTTTCCCTGATATTTACCATATAGATGGGTCCCATCAATACTGATAACTGGCTTGTAGTATTTGAATCCTAATATGCATGGATCGAAAGACCAAAACACATAATGCAACAATACGGCATCAAATTTCACTACCTAACTAGCATATCCCGCTTTCAATGCCACTGACTTTAGAGTTGAGTTCTGAAAATGGGTGTTGAAGTTGCTAGCAACATGTCGAAGGCAATATTTATGAAATACCCGTGTTCTTCCATTATCCTTTCTAGGCTAGTTTGCAATGGCATTTTTGATACCGAGATGTTGGTCAGAAATTATGCAAATGCCTTCGTCAGGTATCACGTGGCCAATCGTATCTCTGAGGCACTGTAAAAACCACCTCCAACTGCACCCTGACTCACAATCCACAACAGCAAAGGCGAGAGGGAATACCTTGTTGTTAGCGTCAATTGCCATTATGACCAACAACTTTCCCTGATATTTACCATATAGATGGGTCCCATCAATACTGATAACTGGCTTGTAGTATTTGAATCCTAATATGCATGGATCGAAAGACCAAAACACATAATGCAACAATACGGCATCATCTTCATCGGTGGATGTGATACGATAGAACACTTGGCTAGTCAGGTCCTAATCAATATATGCCATTAGCAACTTTTGCAACCTTTGGCAAGACTCTTTCCAATTCCCAAACGTCTTCACAATCGCCTTTTTTTTCGCATCCCATACCTTGTAGTAAGAAGGCTTATGGCCATTATATTTCGTCTCTATCATAGATTTGAGATGCTTAACTGGGGTAGTGTGATCCTCACATAACTTCTAATGGATGTCTGATGCAATAAAATTACAACTCATCATTCTACCATCATTTCGCACCCCAATCGGTATACACGTGTGAGGACCCACATACATGGTGACCATCCATAGTTGGTGCTTCATAACTACGCAGACATACCACTTGCATGACTTATGCACGCATTTCACAAAAAGTTTTTTCGTCATCGACCTAGTGATTGTAAAATATTTGTTTTCCTTGAGGGCACAAGTTGTTAATACGCGCTTCATCTCCTCTTTATTGGCAAAAGTCAACCATTTACACAAATTCATCCCCTTTCTCCAAGTAGACATAAATGGCATCTCAATATGTGAAGGATCAACCATATTTTCCCAAGTATTTGCAGAGAAAGACAATGCAGGAGGTGCGTAGGCAAGGATTGTGTTCGTAATGTTTTGGACACTAATAATATTGTCTGCATAAGGTTCACTACCATCTAATGTCTCATCGTCATCAATGTCCCTCTTAAAGTCCCCAAGGTCCCCTCTACCAATCATGTCTTCATACTCATCTCTATCGACAAAATCTTCACCGTTAATGGCAATATTCTCATCAACATAGTCGTCATCATTATTGTTAATGGCAATAGTCTCATCAACATAGTCATCATCATCACCATCAGCATGAACATCACCATCGGCATGAATATCATCATCCTTTACATGTGTAGAATACTCATATTGAGTATCTAGAACCGTAACCTGTAAGCTTGTGGTTGTTTGTTGGATATCCTCTTACCAGACTACACGCGGCTCCAACTGTATGTACAACTCAATGTTAGTTACTTCAGCTATTCTCTCCAACTTGTTAAACATGATCTTTACATGTTTGTCTATTTCTGTTGCCATATACTTGTAATTAATCCGGTGCTTCAGGATTTCATTTGACATACGATAAGTAATTTGTATGTTGTACACAGCAAGATTCTCACACAACTCTTCCATGAAAATCTTCTTCAATTCGTCAAGGGTCTTTAACCTACAATCAATTTGGGTATAATAGGTCTTTATACCCGGCCCTTCAAATGGCAATCCCTTGTTCGCATTGGCATTCTTAAGCGGACCGCTGTGGTATAGGATTATATCAATTTCAGGCATTGTGAACCTGTTCAAGTCAAGTTACTATGTTAGTTAAATCACATAGTCGTAAATTGAGGGGAAAAAAAGTAATGTGATCTTAAGGCTAAACATATTCAAGCCAGAATTTTCATAGATAATTATTAGTTTTATAGCCATTATGTAACTTGTGGTACTAAGTTTGGCTTCAGAAGAAAATTGAATCATATCTAGTGGAGCAACCCCAAGAGCATCAGTTAATGTTACTTGACACCATACATGTGATGTTATTACTCACATCTAGTTTTATCCAAAGCATCAACTAGTTTTATCCAAAGCATTAACTGATTAATGGCAAGTAATGGCTTGTTCAAGCTTTATGATACCCATTCATTACATTCATTCACTACCAATTTCATACTGAAAATAATGATGAATAAAGTCAAAAAAACTTGTAAGATCATGATAAAAATAAAAGCCTAGAAATGATGAGTAAAATTTTGATAACAAAATGGGCAAATAAATACTCAAAAAATTAATACTAACAAAACAAAGTTCTATAATTCACAATATTGGAAAATTAACTAAGTTATGTCAACTATCTACAAAATAAATAGTCAAACTCAACCCACACCCATAGACAACTAATACCCAACTACAATGACAAACAAATTATGCAAACCCTTACCTGAGATATGAATTTGTTGAGAGGGAAGAGCAGTGATAGAGGCAATGTGGTGAGTAAGAGTGAGAGGCAATGTGGTGTGAGAGTTATGGATGAGTGAGAGAGTTAGTGAGGCTGAGAGACTTAGTGAGGATGCTCTGTTTTGGGTGAGAAGGCTGGGTGAGGAGCTATCTATGAGCACTTGTGTTATACGGGCTAAGTGAAGTGTGTAATTTTTATTATTTTGCCTAGTGGAACTCAAGTCTTTAAGACTCGAGTTCCTTGGAATTCATCATCAGACATTTCTTTAGTTTTAACATGATTTTGTCTAAGAAAATCGAGTCTTAAAGACTCGATTTTTGTTTTGTGCAAAACGAGTCTTTAAGACTCGAGATCCAGGTGTTTCATTTGTCCAACTCAATAGCACAAAGAGGCAGAAAGCGAGTCTTTGAAACTCACTTTTCAATGTAGATCTCGAGTTTCTAAAACTCGAGATGCTACTTTCCTTTATTCTTTCAAACGTTGCCTAACTTACTACATACTTGCCCCTCACATTGCTAGTCTGCCTATTCCCCCCTCCTCCACACTCCAAACTCAAATTAAAATGGCTCATCAGTTATCATCCTTACCCAAATTCCAAAACCATAAGCAACTACCCTATTAGTTATCATCCTTACCCAATTTGAAAAACCATATTTAGACTTTCTTATCATCATTTTCTGAAGAATCCGTTCACACATAGATACTTCTATAGTCCATAATTCTTCAAGCCTATGTTTTATGATTTCCCACGTCTAATAAGTGCAGATGGTACTCCTCTTCCCCCCTCCCCCCTTCTCTCTCTTAAATTTCTATATTTCTTGAATTGGGTTTGGTTGTTACTTTTATTTTAGTGAAAGCGTGTGGAAAATCACAACAGAACCCCCAAATTCAAAACCTATTGAGAAATCAACTTCAATGAAGCTATCATTGAAATCAACGCCAGTTGCTCAGCATCATCGTTGGCCAATGTGCCAAGTCAGTGCAGCTTCATTTGAGAAATAGTAGAAGATAGCAACTATGGCTATAGAGAGTGTGAGATATCAGATTTGGACTTGCCGAGGTACTCTTTCTTCTTCCATGTGTATATATAAATTTATGTATTAATAGCAAACTCAACCAGTTGCTACATAATCGTTTCTCCACTTCTAGTCGGCTACAATTTGTGGTTCCAAAAATTAAATTAAAACAAAAAATAAAGGCAACCAGTTTGGGTAGGTCACTCTATATCCTGGGTCTATTTTCTTTATTTTCATTTTTTTTTTAAAAGAATTCAATTATGATTGTTCATTTTAATTTGGATTACAGGAGGGAGATTACATATTCTTTGAATACCAAATCAATGCAAACTAAACCAACAACAGCCCTTCAAGTCAAGAAATGGTTCTCATCATAAGGTATATATATTTGTACAAAATTATTAATTCACTGTTGTATATATAGATATATACATGGATAGGTTGTAATAATGATGTTTGAGTTTGGAGAATATGGTTTCATAAAGTGAAAATTCAACTTCTAGAATTTTCTAAGTGAAAATTCAAAATTTTGAATTTTCTGAAATTTTTTATAGAATTTTCTGGTGATTGTTCAGAAAGGTTGAAGAGGTTTCAATCTTTGTTAACCGTTTTATGAAAAAAAATAACTAACTCTCCATACTTGCATTTTCATGAAACATACATGCTTTTTCATGAATAGAGGCTTATGTTCACTTGAAAAATAACTAACACTCCATACGTGCCTTTTCATGAAATATAACCCTATGGGTATAAATAGAGGTTTATGTTCACTTGAAAAATAACTAACTCTCCATACGTGTCTTTTCATGAAACATAACTCTATGGGTATAAATAGAGGCTTTTGTTCACTTGAAAGTTGGAGAGAAACACAAGAAATCCTGTGGTCATTTTCCAGAATTGCTATCTATAGAACCCAACATCTTGGTTGTATCTTGGAGACAAATTTGTGATAATCCTTTAGCAACAAAAGTGTGGGGGGCAAATATTGTCTAAGGAAAACAATTTAGTGCCTCCAAGTTATCTATTTTCTGTTTGTCTTTTCTATTAATCTTGTTCTTCCATTATTACTTTGTGTAATATTCCCAACATTCACTACCCTAATTTCATAGTTAAATTGTAGCCTAAAGATCATTCCAATAAGCTGTGTATGATTTGTGGAAATGTACTTACTTATGGTGTGCATATATGTAAGACTTTATTAGGTATGTATGTTTAAATGAACTTATTCATTTAAATATTTATTTCTCTAATGCTATATCTAACATTTTTCCCCTCTCGGGTAACGTTATATCTAATTTGGTAACCCTGTTATGTTTTGTTTTCCCCAACATTATGGTGGTGAGGGAGATTTAAATTTGATGCCAACAAAATAATTTTATGCAAGTTCATCCATAAAGAATTTGGGGCATAGAATGAATATACTGAAACAATGATTCATGTGTTGCGGGAGTGTCTAATGGCATGAAATCTAGGAAGACTACAGACATGATCTACTAATATGAAGATTTATTTCTTTGGCCTTTTCCATTGATTAACAATGGAATGAAGAGAGGAGGGGAGCTATGGGGCAGTACTGGTTCGAGAAATCTACACAAGTCGGAACATGTTAAATAACTTCACTCACAGTAGATAATGGATTTGGCTAAAACACTGCTTCAAGAGTCAAGACTACAAACATGAAAGTTAACACCAGTGGGCACGACATAAGGACAATGCAAGTTATAAGTGTTTTTATGAGAAAAATGGGTTACTTTGTTTGTCCTTAATGGCTAGTTGTGGGAAATAAAACTTTCTATACTAATTTTCAAACAAAAAAAAAGAGCGTATTGCATTTGAAGATAGTGATGTGAAGTATTTGGAAAGAGATGTATATGCATTTGAAAGTTGAAGATGTGAAGGAAGGGTACCTATTAAGTAGGCCCTTCCTTTGTATAGTAAAGATAAAGTTTCCTTTGGCTTATGACATAAAAATTCATGTGTTAAAGTTGGACAAAAATATCAGTATACATGATGAGAAGAAGGGGATTATCATTCTATATTTCATGGTTTGAACTTTGAAGGTTTTACAACCAACCTTTGGTAAAGTTACAAGAACATGTTCAATAAAATGTTACTTTTACATAACAAAGGCAACTTGGTAGACCCATTAATTTGAGATATGTTATTTGGGAATACTATTAGTTTAGGTTATTTATTTATGTTCTCTTGATCTCTTTTGATTGATAGAAATTATTTTAAATTTTACTGTTGTGTTCGGTATCTAGTTTCTTGAACTATATGAATGGTTGTTTGCTACCAACGTCTTTGAATTGAAGAAGGTATGGAACTGAATGGTGGAGCCTTGTGGTAACAGGCCACGCATTGGAAGCTTGAGGAAGCTATTCAGTTGTTCTTTGTGGGTAATTAAGGTGGGCCAGTAGTAGCTTCATCACAATCTCTAGCAGCGGAAAATGTGAACTATTTGGCTGATGAGAATACAGGGTAAGTTAAGAAATTTATTTAATTCTTTTTAATATTGTGATTTTTAATTGATTATGATGAAGCCGAAAATAGTATCACCAGTGAGTCACACGTTCCTCGTACGATCAAACGGCACCTGCACAACGAAAAGGAAGAACCTAGCAGAGAGTACCGGTGTGGTACCGGCCAAACACCCTCCGAAGGTTAAGTTAGAACTATTCTCACTGCTCTAGAGTGCTAGAGAGGGTAAATTATGCGTACCTCAGTTTGTGAGGATGCTTGGGCTTTTATACTAGTAGGAGGTTGACCTCTTTACCTTGGAGTAGAAGTCCTTTCCTTATAGGAGTCCTTTTGAGCGTATTTTACGGGATCTTTTCCTTATGGGGATTCTTTAAATATTATCTAGCGTGGGAAGCAAGTAAACTTGTGCCCGGTCCGTCAGCCTCAATTTACCTCCGTCACCTTTATTATACCGTCAGCATTTGAGCCGTCAACCACGGAGTCAGCTGATCCTATGACCGTTAGCATAAGCACCGTCTGCTACGCCCAAAAGAAAAATTATCAAACCGTCGGCTTTATGTCCGTGTGGTTTAAGCTCTCCTTTTATCCTCATCAGTTGCCCCCTACTCTACATGTTCGACGAGTAAGACCGTCAATATGTGGAGTTAGAAAATGATTAGAGAAAAATCAAATATGAACGACTCCTCGATCTTCGAGCTATTAAATGCAAGGTCACGTGGCATTCAGTCGTTGGCCTCGTTTCTGGGCGCGGGCGTCGCCTCGCCTTCCGTGCGTTTTTCCTCTTGTATAAATACCACCCCCCTTGACTCATTTCATCATTTCAACCTCGCTGGTTTTTCAAGAGAGAATCCGTCACCCTTACTTTCAATTTGATCCGTCAGCTGCTATCAACACCGTCACTTTCAAGGTCGTTCCATCCGTTCAAGATCTGCTTCACCTGTAAGTTCCTCTTTCCTTTTCTTCGCTTTTTTTTTTTTTCCTTTTTATTTTTGCCTGAAAAAACAAAGTCAGTCTAGGAACTTAGAGCATATCCGTCACTTGTAGGTAGTCAGATGTCGAGTGACGCGTCGAGTGACCAGTCGTCAGTCCGCGATGGAGCGGGCTACGACGAATTCTTTGGCTCAGGTCAAGAGTCCGACGGCTTTTCTGAATCGTCAGGAAAGGAAACGTCAGCCCAGTCCCTTAGTATTGATGTAGAAGGCCAAGTTGAGGAAGTGAGGGATAAAATGTTAAGTGAGGTTGAGGTCGAGAGGAGAGACGAGGAAATTTGTGTTGACGGGAACGGGGATGAAGGCGACGAGGAGTCGGATAGTGACGGGAGTAGGGACGAGGGTAACGAGGTTAGTAGTGACGGAAATGAGGATGAAGGTGACGACGAGTCCTGTGATGGAACTTCAGGGAGTTCTGGAGGTAACCGTCCCTTCATCCTCCCGGAGGAGTGGGCCGTCAATAAATTCCTTCCAAAGATGAGCAACAGAGTTTTTAACGAGTTGCGTACCCGTTTCCAAATCCCAGACCACATTCCTATCCGTCTCCCTAGAAAAAATGAGAAGTGTTATACAGGGAGGACTGCTGATGTGGGGATGTACGATGCCATGTTTGCTGCTGGCCTTAGATTACCACTGACGGCTTTACACCGTCAGCTAGCGGATTTCTTGGGATTGTCCGTCAGCCAAATTGCTCCGAATGCCTGGAGGATTTTTATTGGTTCTGAGATCCTTTGGGGTCGCTTGAGTGGGGGGAACCGTCAGCTTTCGCTGGACGAGTTCTTTTATTGCTACAGACCCCAGCATAAAGTATCTGCCAAGGGGACCTACCATTTTGCTCCACGTGAGAAGAGCTTAAGATTAGTGTTTGATATGCCAGACTCCAATAGAAATTGGAAAAATAGATTTTTCTTCGTTAAAGGGACGGACTGGGTGTGCCGTCCAGGTGAGTGGGATACACTGCCCGGCGGTTATTTTGACAACACTTGGGCCTATATTAGGGAGTCAGGTTGCCCCCTTGTCTTTCTTCTTACCGTCTTTTTTCATTTATCAGGGAGTTTTCTTAAGACCGTCTCCTTTAACACCCTTTGCTCCCTTTTATTCCAGCTAGCGCTCGTCCGGAGATATCTGACGAACAAAGGGAATTTATCCGTCGGATACTTGGCATACCGCTTGAGCAACGGAAGTGTAGGGACTTGATCACCCTAGACACTCTCCATTTGTATTGTGGGGGTCCAGAGCCGACGGTTGAAGCTCGGAAGTTGGAAGAATTTTCTCGTAAACGTAAGTCGAAGCCTTACATGACCCGTCGGTTTATTTCTTTCGTCGGCTATTACTGATCCGTCAATTTATTTTGTGTAGAGATGGAAGCTGCGAGGCAAAGGGTGAGGGCCGCTGCAGCCCGTAAGAAGGAGGAGGAGAAAGCTAAGGGAAAAGAAGGAGCGTCAACCCCTCATTCCTCTTTGAAGAGTTCAGTTAAGAGGAAGGCTGACGGAAAGGACGATCCTCCTTCTAAGAAGGTAGCCGTCAGTGCAGGGGATGGGCCTACCATGAAGTCGCCTCCCAAGTCCGGTCACGGTGCTGGGAAAGGAGTGATGACCTCTTCCGGTCCCGTCACTGAGGGACCCCGTTGCTTGCTGACCCACAAGGATTATGCTGTTGAGGGGGTAGAATCCCTCATAAAACAGACGGATCTGGACCCTTGTGCTCAGCTAGGGACGGAAGATTTGGGCGCGTCAGCTTTCTTTGACATAGCACGGGTATGCTTTTTACTTCGATTAATTTAATGTTTACCTTGCTTTATGGCTGACGGTTGTTCTTCATTCAGGCCTTGGTTCGTGTAAAGGCACTTCAAGATCGGTGCATGGCCAAAGAAGGCGTCGTTTCTCGGGTTAGGAGGCTTAACGCCAATCTGATGGATCAGCAAGCGCAATATAAGGAGGCCGTCCGTCTCTTAAACACAGAGCTGAAGGATGTAAAGGAGAAGTTGGGAGAGGCTGAGGGTCAGCAAAAGAAGCTTGAGGAGGAGATTCCATCCTTACGTGCACAAGTAGAGACGGCTGGGGCTGACGCGGTCGAAAAATTCAAGACAACCCAGTCTTTTATTGATTCCTGCGCTGATTATTATGGCACTGGTTTCGACGATTGTCTGAAACAGGTGGCGTCAGCCTATCCAGAGTTGGATCTATCCGGAATTACCATGGATGCTTCCGTGCCGATGACTCCTGCTCGTGAAACTGTTGCTGACAAAGGTGACGGACCCCTTAATTTGGACTCTTTGCTTAATGACGTCGGAGTTATTTTGGCCCAGCCAGCCGTCACTATCCCTGCCGAGTCTTCAGATGCGGCACAAATTGCCAAGGATAGAGCTGACGGGGTCTCCAAGGATGCTCCTGCCACTTAACCCTAGCCTTTCTATTGTAATTTTTGAACAATGTTTTTAAATGCCCTTTTGTTTATTGGGCTCTTTTACTTGTAACTCTATCTGCCCCTTTTCATGGCACTTGTATCCGTTGCTTTTGAACATGTATACTGATTCTAATTTCTTATGGTCCTATTTATTTGATGAGATTGTTACTTTTTGATTTTTTAGCCCCCCTTTTTTGTCATTTCTATGGGTTTTTTAGAACCATGTTTGTAAGTAGGGTCTTACTTTTTTGTTAGACCGTCATCTATTGGACCGTCTGCCTTATAGGTCCGTTAGTTCTAGGACCTGGTCCATATAATGATATTTTCATCTATTGGATCGTTGACTTTTTTGGACCGTCGTTTTCTTGGCCTCAGCCTTGACGTTTTTGACCGTCAGCTTTTTAGCCTTGGTGTATTTAACACTTTCATTAATCCTTAGTTTTTAGGACCTCGTCCATTTGATGATTGTTTCATCTTTTGGACCGTCGGCTTTTTAGATTTCCCGGACCGTCGGCCTTAGCCTTGACGTCTCTGACATCTTTTTTGGCCCGTCAGCTTTTTTAGCTTTGGTGTATTTAACACCTTCATTAGTCCTTAGTTTTTAGGACTTCGTCCATACGATGATTGTTTCATCTTTTGGACCGTCGGTCTTAGCTTTGATGTCTTTGACATCTTTTTGGTCCGTATGTTATGGACTTAGCGGTTTTGGCCGCGAACCTAGTAGACCGTAGAAGAAATACACTTCAGTAATTTCTGAAAAACTCCTCTTATTGTCATGCATTCAAATGAAAGTAATTAAAACCAAATCCTGCCCCTTGGGCTAAAAAGAAGAATTGTTGCAAAAGATTAAAGTAAATGATAGTTTTGAGGAGTGAGACTAAAGTTTTGTAAAATAAGAAAAATTGAACTTCGTGCTGCCGCTCCTACTGGTAGTATTTTCGTAGGTGCTCGGTGTTCCACGGGTGCGGCAGTTTCTTTCCTTCCAATGTCTCAAGATGGTATGTGCCTTTCCTTTGCCACGACGTGACTCTGTAGGGTCCTTCCCAATTGGGGCCGAGTTTCCCTTGGGTAGGGTCTCTAGCGGCGCCCATGACCTTTCTAAGAACAAGGTCTCCAACCTGGAAGTCCCTGTGTCGAACCCGGGAGTTGTAATGTTTAGCCATACGGTCCTGGTACCGAGCGAGCCTTTGTTCTGCTATTGCCCTGATTTCGTCTATTAGGTCCAGCTGTAGTCGCATAGCCTCATCATTTTTGTTTTCGTCGTGGTTGTGCACCCTGTAGCTTGTGAGCCCAACTTCTGCTGGAATGACCGCTTCTCCTCCATACGTCAGTCGGAATGGTGTTTCTCCTGTGGGTGTCCTTGCTGTCGTCCTGTAAGCCCATAATATGCTTGGCAATTCATCGGGCCATATACCCTTTGCCCCCTCGAGCCGAGTCTTGATAATTTTGAGCAAGGATCGGTTCGTTACTTCGACTTGGCCATTAGCCTGAGGGTGGGCGGGGGAGGAATAGTGGTTCTTTATTCCTAGTTGTGAGCAGAAATCTCGAAAGGGGTCGTTGTCGAATTGCCGTCCGTTGTCCGAGACGAAGACTCTAGGGATTCCAAACCTGCATATGATACATCTCCAAACAAAGCTTCGTACGTTTTTCTCCGTGATTGTGGCCAATGCTTCAGCTTCCACCCATTTTGTGAAATAGTCGATCCCCACCACCAGGAACTTTAGCTGTCGTGCTGCTGTAGGGAAGGGTCCCATGATATCTAAGCCCCATTGTGCGAACGGCCATGGGGCCGTCATTGGGGTCAGCTCTTCGGTTGGTTGCCTAATAATGTTGCTGAACCTTTGGCACTTGTCGCAGGCCCTGACGTAGGCTTCGGCGTCCTTCTGCATGGTGGGCCAATAGTACCCTGCCCGCACAAGCTTGTGTATCAACGATCTGGACCCTGAGTGATTTCCGCAGATTCCTTCATGTACCTCTTTCATGACGTAGTCAGCTTCTTCCATATCCAAGCATCTTAAATATGGTCGGGAGAAACCTCTTTTGTAAAGGACGTCTTTTATCAGGACGAACCTTGCTGCCTGGACCTTGAGTCTCCTTGCGGCTTCTTTCCCGTCTGGTAAGACCCCGTTTTTCAAGTATGAAATTAACGGCGTCGCCCAGCTTCTGTCGGGGCATATTTCCTGCATGTTGCTGAGGTTTATTAGCGGAGAAAGCTGTATGAAGGAGAGTACATTACCAGGGATGACCATTTGTTCTGCTGAGGCGGCTTTCGCGAGGCGGTCGGCTCGCTCGTTTTCTTCTCTAGGAATTTGGACAACTTTAGCTTCTAGGTCATCCACTCTCGCCTTTACTTCACCAAGGTACTTCTTCATCTTTTCGCCCTTGCACTCATAGTCTCCATTTATTTGGTTAGTGATGACCTGTGAATCGCAATAGATGACTACCCTCGTGGCTCCTGCCGCTTTAGCAAGGTCGAGCCCTGCTATCAGAGCCTCATACTCTGTTTCATTGTTAGTGGCAGGGAAATCAAGACGGACCATACATTCAATGGTGTCTCCTTCGGGCGATAATAGCACAATGCCGGCCCCTGCGGCTTGTCTGTTAGATGACCCGTCCGTATATATGCTCCATTGAGGGGATTCTGCTGCCCCCTTGTCTTCATCATGAGTGAACTCAGCTATAAAGTCGGCGACGACCTGTCCTTTGATGGCAGTCCGTGGGCGGTATTGAATATCAAATTCGCTCAGTTCTATGGCCCATAATGCCAATCGTCCCGCGGCCTCGGGACTGCTCATTGCTCTCCTTAAAGGCTTGTCAGTCAGGACGTTCACCGTATGGGCCTGGAAGTACGGCTTGAGTTTGCGGGCTGCCGTAACCAATGCAAAGGCAAGTTTTTCCATGGGCGGGTATCTTTCTTCGGCCCCATGAAGCGCTCGGCTTGCGTAGTACACGGGCTTTTGCACTTTCTCTTCTTCTCTGATCAAGGCTGCGCTAACCGCCGCGGGGGAGACGGCTAGATAGAGAAAAAGCTCCTCTCCTGGCTGCGACGGGCTTAGTAATGGTGGGGAGGAAAGGTAAGCCTTCAGTTTTTCGAACGCTTACTGGCATTCGTCAGTCCACTCGAAGGATTTCTTCAATGTTCGGAAGAAGGGTAAACACTTGTCCGTAGCCCTTGACACGAACCTGTTTAGTGCCGCTATCTTTCCGTTGAGGCTTTGTACCTCCTTCACGTTTCTTGGTGGTGCCATATCCAGGATGGCCTGGATCTTGTCCGGATTTGCTTCAATGCCCCTCTGAGACACCATGAATCCTAAGAATTTTCCTGCCGTTACTCCAAAGGCACACTTTCCTGGATTGAGCTTCATATTGTAGGAGCGAAGTGTGTCGAACGTTTCTTTGAGATCTCCTAGATGATCTTCCTCCCTTCGGCTTTTCACCAACATGTCGTCCACATAGACTTGGACATTCCTCCCAATCTGCTGCGCGAACATTTTGTTCATGAGTCTCTGGTACGTTGCGCCTGCGTTTTTTAGGCCGAAGGGCATCACCTTGTAACAGAAGAGGCCTTGGCTGGTTACGAACGACGTTTTCTCTTGGTCGGCTTCATGCATTCGGATTTGGTTGTACCCCGAGAAGGCGTCCATAAAGCTCAGCAGCTGGTGTTGAGCCGTGGAGTCTACTAGGATATCGACCCTCGGGAGGGGGTAGCTATCCTTGGGGCAGGCCTTATTGAGATCGGTGAAGTCCACGCACATCCGCCATTTCCCGCTTGCCTTCTTGACCATCACCACATTTGCTAACCAGTCGGGATAGTATACTTCTCTAATAAAACTTGCTTCCCGTAACTTTCTGACTTCTTCTGCTATGGCTCGGTCTCGCTCGGGGGCAAACACTCTCTTCTTCTGTCTGATAGGTGGAAAGGCGGGCGATACGTTCAACCTATGCACCATGACTGAAGGATCTATTCCCGGCATATCTTCATGATCCCACGCGAATACGTCCTGATTGCGTCTGAGGAAGGTTATGAGCTCCTGACGGATCGTGGTGTCAGCGAGCGTCCCAATTTTGGTCGTTCGACTAGGATCGGAATTGTCAAGGGATATCTCTTCCAACTTCTCGACCGGCTCTGTTACCGTCCGGCGCTCTTCTATGCTTAAAGCCTGAACCTGATCCTCCATTTCCATCATGGCTATGTAGCATTCGCGTGCGGCCATTTGACTCCCGCGCAGCTCGCCTACTCCGTAATCAGTCGGGAACTTGATCATTAGGTGATAGGTGGAAGTTACTGCCTTCCATGAGTTGAGCGTAGGTCGCCCGAGGATAGCGTTGTAGGCTGATGAGCAATCGACCACCAAGAATGTCACGTCCCTGGCTATTTGCTGAGGGTAATCGCCTACAGTGACGGATAATGTGACTGCGCCTAATGGGAATACCCGGCTCCCGCCGAAGCCAACAAGCGGGGCGTTGGTTGGGATCAACCGCTCTCTGTCGATCCTCATCTGCTGGAACGCTGTATAGTATAGAATATCCGCTGAGCTGCCATTGTCGACCAGCACCCGGTGCATGTTGTAGTCCCCCACACGCAGGCTGACGACGAGCGCATCGTCATGTGGATGATGAAGGCGTCGCGCGTCTTCCTCTGAGAATCCGATTATGGGACCTTCTCTCCGTGCTATCTTCGGCACGACTCCCGTCAGCTGAACATTTTGTACCATCCGAAGATAGGTCTTGCGGGCTTTCTTGGATGACCCGGCGGCAGCCGTTCCTCCTACGATCATCCTGATATCCCCGATCGGAGGCCTCGGTCGCTCATTGTCCCGTCGGGGGTGCTGGTCTTGTGCGGGGGGATCCGCTCTCTCCTTGCTAACGAATCTCTGCAGCTTTCCTTGTCTGATAAGGGCCTCAATCTGCTGCTTGAGGTCATAGCAATCAGCCGTGTCGTGGCCGTGGTCGCGGTGGAAACGGCAATACTTATCCCTGGAACGTTTGTTGGGGTCGCTCTTCAGTTTTCCTGGGAACGTCAGAGCCTCTTCGTCCTTGATTTGCATAAGGACTTGATCCACCGGGGCTGTTAGCGGAGTGAAGCTCGTGAATCTTCCCCCCATTGGTCTAGGGCGTCTTTCTTCCCTCCGGTCTCCTGTTCTTGTCTTCTTGCGGCCTTGGTCCTGCCGATTGTCTTCCTGTCGTTCTCTTTTCCTGGGCTTCTCTTCCCGAGCTAATAGGGCATCTTCAGCGTTCATATACTTCGTGGCGCGGTAAAGAACTTCCGACATGGTCTTAGGGTCGTTTTTGTATAGGGAAAACAAAAACTTTCCCTTCTTCAAGCCATTCGTGAATGCCGCAACAAGGATCTTATCGTCGGCTTCGTCGACTGAGAGTGCCTCTTTGTTGAAGCGGGAGATGTAAGCCCTTAGAGTTTCATCTTCTCGCTGTTTCATGCTCATCAAGCACGCTGTAGACTTCTTGTATCGATGGCCTCCAATGAAGTGTGTGGTAAACTGAGCGCTGAGCTCTTTGAAGGTGCCGATGGAGTTTGGTGCCAGTCGGCTGAACCAAATTCTCGCTGCGCCCTTCAGTGTTGTAGGGAAGGCCCTACACATGATGGCGTCCGCTACTCCTTGAAGGTGCATTAGGGTCTTGAAGGTCTCCAGGTGGTCCAGCGGGTCCTTGACCCCGTCATAACTGTCTATTTGTGGCATGCGGAATTTGCTTGGTAAAGGGTAGGAGTTGACGGTGGCGGTGAACGGCGAGTCAGTTCGGTTGACAAGGTCGTCCAGGTCGCTTGATACTCGTCCCTTGAGAGCATTCATCATAACCTCCATTTGTTCCTTCATGGCCTGCATCTCCGCGATAACAAGTGGCGGAGCAATCTCTGCGAGGGAGGGGATGCTCGTGTTCTGCCGTTCTGGTTTGCTCGGGGCGTTGCTGGCCTGGGGGCCTTCCTGATTTCTCCTGTCGGCGCTAGTTCCCTCTTGCTCTGCTCCTTGGTTGTTGGGGGCTGCATTCTTCTGTCTCAGTTGCTCTTCTAGGTCGTGATTTTGTTTGGTGAGGCGCTCTACGGCAGCGGCGAGTGTCCTCACCTGTCTTTCAAGAGCAGTCGTAGGGGCTTCTTCTTCTTGAGCGTCGTTGGTTGTCGCCATTGAGCGAGTGAGTACCATGTAACTCTTTTGTCTAGGAAGCGAGAACGTGCTACGTTTCCCACAGACGGCGCCAACTGATGAAGCCGAAAATAGTATCACCAGTGAGTCACACGTTCCTCGTACGATCAAACGGCACCTGCACAACGAAAAGGAAGAACCTAGCAGAGAGTACCGGTGTGGTACCGGCCAAACACCCTCCGAAGGTTAAGTTAGAACTATTCTCACTGCTCTAGAGTGCTAGAGAGGGTAAATTATGCGTACCTCAGTTTGTGAGGATGCTTGGGCTTTTATACTAGTAGGAGGTTGACCTCTTTACCTTGGAGTAGAAGTCCTTTCCTTATAGGAGTCCTTTTGAGCGTATTTTACGGGATCTTTTCCTTATGGGGATTCTTTAAATATTATCTAGCGTGGGAAGCAAGTAAACTTGTGCCCGGTCCGTCAGCCTCAATTTACCTCCGTCACCTTTATTATACCGTCAGCATTTGAGCCGTCAACCACGGAGTCAGCTGATCCTATGACCGTTAGCATAAGCACCGTCTGCTACGCCCAAAAGAAAAATTATCAAACCGTCGGCTTTATGTCCGTGTGGTTTAAGCTCTCCTTTTATCCTCATCAGATTAAATTTTACATGATTGGTTTAGATTATAAGAGTAGCTTTTGTTTATTGATTCAGTAATTTGGAGAGGGACACAAGAAATGAAAATGTTGGAGATGAAGTACGCCCTCCTTTACCTGTTATAAGGGAAGCTCTATATTTTCTTTCTCCAGCCTTGATCATTGAACTGAAACCTTTCCATACAATTTCAATTGCGGCAATGATTTTATTTTATTTTTCCGAATTTGTGTCCTGTATGGTTGTCTTTTTATGTTATAATCAGGGCTTGCCTTGGTTAACTTTTGTACGTACCTCATTTGTGAATCAAGGTTTTCCTTTTTTGTTTAAAAATGCTGCAAAATAGCTTTCATTTGTGTCATGATTTGCAAAATCCCCTGAAATTTAAATTGACTTTGCATTTGCATCAGCAAGGCATCAATAAATTACGCATTGAGTGAATTGAATGTAGGAGAAACTGGACTTGCATATAATATTCTTCAATTTAACATTTTCTTTGTTCTTGCCTTCAACTCCAATGTTTTGGCGTAATTTTTTATTTTATTTTAATTTTTTTTTTTGACATAGGTGAACTTCACTCAGATTAGTTGCATGTCGCAAAGCATATACCATAAAATTTTTAATAGATGAAATCTTACTAGCAAATTAATTTTCTTGTGTAAACATTATAAAAAAAAGGCATGTAAAATTTATTTCTTAATAGGATTATAGGAAGAACATACTATAGAGGGCTTTTAATCCGTAAAAATTTGTGAGTCATTATTTTTCTTCATTTTTTTCATGTTAGTCAAGATTAGTTTAGTCATGTTTCTCTTCTATTTTATGTTTTAACACCTAAGAGGTTCTGTTTTCATGTATCATGACAGTTTTAATGGATTTCTTATGCCATCAATGTTCAGGACGATTAGTCCTGTTTGCACGTTTATATTTGTCTCGTAATGAAAAATGGTGGACAATGGTATTTCTTTATGCCATTCTTTTAGTATGTGAGTGTTCCAGCAGTTATATGTGTTTTTTCACTTCTATACAATATTTGTTCACCGCCTCCTATCATTTTGTTGCAACTTGACATGCAGTGTCGCCTTCTTGTTTTAGTTATTTTATCTTGGACTGGTTTGTTTATTATCCATTCATTAAGATGCAATTTTCTTTGTTATTTTCATGTAGAGCACACCATAATTTTGATGAGGAAATGAAACGCCATGGGGTCTGGGAATCAGACCAAGGTTCTTTGTCTATGACAGAGAACCATCAAGATAGTCTTGCTTCTTTATATCGTCCTCCCTATCATCTGATGTTTCATGGGTCCTTTGAAAAGTTACATGTGCATGTTTTCACACTATAAACTTTAATCTTATATGACATGAGTGACCATTACTAGTTGTATTCGCGTTTAAGTAGTACTAGCTTTTTAGCACATTTTGTTAGCATGTGTTGGATAGGTATGTTTTCTGTGTGATAAGCCTTTTTGCATCAGTGATAAAAACATGTTAATTTCTTCTTCTTTATCATTCTCTCTCTTCCCCCTCCCCTTCTTTTTTTCCATTTAATTAGTGAATTTGTGTTAGTTTGGCACAGAAACCTTATTGTTTAGATTGATGTGAGCCATGAGCTTTTTGTTATGCATGTCATCAAACATCATTTAGTTGTTATGTAGGGCATATTGTGCTTGCCTACATTATTTGCTGACTTGTGCAACACTAGTTCCAAAACAATTTTAACAGCTGGAAAGTCTCATGGAGCAATTGTTGCTTTTAGCATAGCATTCGAATTATCAGTGCATGGTTTTGAATTCCTCAGATTTAGTGGTTTGACATACAAACCGCAGCTTGAGAAAATCCTGTTTTCTTGTGAGTTGCTTTGGTATGTTTTTCTTTTTTTATGGGCTACATTCAGTGAGGTCTATCAATCAACAGTTGCAATTATATATCTCAATCCTATCTAATAGTTTTATTGCTAGGCTTACACAATCCTATATAATCTGTTTATTATGAACTAACCTTATTATATGATTAAAAAGGCCGGTGAAAAGTTGGCTCTTTGCCTTCTGGACACCTCCATGGATGATCCATTATGCTTTTGACTCAACATTTTGCTATGATTGCCCTAAACAACATTTTCTACTTATGGTATCTTAATCCAATTTTGCTAGTTTCCAGGCCTTTTATATCTTTTGATTTTGAAGCAAATTGCTTATAAGCCTTTTATTATCTTATCTATGGAAATTTTTTTTTCTGATTTTATTTAGTGACCTATCAGGACATGAAATAGACATGGAAGTATGTCTTTTCTCTTGAATTTTTCCTCCCAATTTGGGAAAATGAGTTTTGGTGGGACTGGGTGAAATATCTCCACCCACTCCCCTTTTCCATCCTCCCTCAATTCCACCACATCAAACAAGGGAAAACTTCCCTTTTCCATCCCTCTAGTTTTTCCCTCAACCAAACATTCCAAACACTTCACACATGAGAAACATGGTATGAGGTCATTGATTACTATTTTGAAACTCTTTGATATTTTATTTATTAATAACACCTCACTAGGGTTGGGTCTAAAGGGCCCTACCTTGGTGAGGATCCACATCATAAAATTAAAAAAAAAAAAAAAAAGACACTTTCTCAGGCAGATGTCAACTACTTTATGTTGTTAGTTCTAAGTTTTGGCTTTCATTTTGCTTTTGAGTTTTGTCTTGTTGTAAAGAGAGATTCATTTGAGACATCTCTTGTTGTTAAAATGAATTGGGTTTCTTCTTGCTGGTCAAATCTATAATGCTCTTGTGGTTACATATGAAACAAATGAAGAGGACGAGGAAATGATACATGCATTGGCAGCTTCTATGGAAGGCATGAAAGACTTAAGAGGGAGGACAGCTAAAGACAAAGATGTAACTGTTATTGAAGAGGAAAAAACATGCACCCCTAAGAAGCTGGCATATCCACCTCTGCTTGAAGAACCCAAGGGCGATAGGAACCTCCTTCGTAGGGTTAGATTCTGTCTTCCAGATGGATGCGAAGTCTAGAGAAATTTCTTCCGATCTGATCTGCACGTGGAAGGTGGAGATGATAAGGGAGGATGGTATAAAACGGATGGAGACCCTAAGAAAAGGGATCGAAAATTTGTAAGAGAAAGCACTGTAGCAATTTGAACTGTCTGTGTTACCTTTTTTCAATCAATATATATTAGAACAGACCTCCTTGAATTGTGCCGATGACAAATTTATTCATAAAAACCCGGTCCATATCTGTTTGATTGTTAAGAAAACCTAAGCTAACTATTGTCCCATTCATTAAAGCCTTGTTTTCCAACTCACTCTCTGCAAATTCATTGTATAGGGCTTATTGGGCTTGAACCCAATCATACCTTGGGCCAAGACCCCAAAACGCCCCTCTACAATTGGCACCGTCTGTGGAAACAACTTGTGTGATAGTGAGTGTAATGGTTAACCATGGTAGGATTAGGTCCCCATCAGCAAGAGTCCACAGGGTCTCAACAACAAGATGATTTCCTTAATCTCGAATGTATGAGAGATCGAGAGGGGAGCGTGCACACTACACATACAAGCAGAAGCCATTCTCGATTTGGACATCACATATCTCAAGAACAAAATAACAGAGCCATGCAATTGGAGATTGACTAGTTGAAGAGGAAGTTCCTCCATGCACGGCGAGAACGGACCCCCTCTAACTCTGACGTTTCCTCTGAGGGTGAAGAGGATTCTAGTTATAAGCGAAGGTCAAGAACTCCATTCAGCTAGTCTTTCTCTTACGACGAGGAGTACCATCAGAAATGTAGATATAAAAGCCCACCTCGTAAAGGCTTGGGAAATGATGCTATAAGCAAGGCGTTGAATCAAATCTCTAGATCACCTTTCACGCGCAAGATAGAGGGGGCAAAACTTCCTCTGCGATTCCATCAGTCCACATTCACCATTTACAATGGTTAGACGGATCCTGTAGAGCATGTGAGCCACTTTAATCAGAGAATGGTTATTCATTCAAAGGACGAAACTTTGATGTGCAAAGTGTTCACATCGAGTTTGGGACCCGTGGTGATGAGATAGTTCGATGGCCTGAGGGCAAATTCCATAGATTCCTTCAAGGAGCTCACTTAGGCATTTGGCTCTCGTTTTATTTCGTGTAGCAGGGTTTCTTGGCCTTTGGATTCATTACTGTCCTTATTCATGCGAAAGGGGGAGACCCTGAAAATGTACTTGGACAGATACTGGGAGATGTTCAATGAGATAGATGGTGACTTTGATGACGTGGTTATCAGTACTTTAAAGTCGGCCTCCCAGCAGAGCATAGTTTAAGGAAATCTCTGAATAGCAAACCTGTCACCAGTGTACGCCAACTCATGGACCAGATTGATAAGTATAAGAGGGTTAAGGAAGATACAGTAGGAGATAGGAAAGGCTAAGGTTACCCTCTAGGAAATGAGGGATTTCAGGTTAGACCAATACAACAACAATCCACCTCGGAGAGACTTTGTTGGGCAGTCAAGGTCTACCAATACTTAGGTTTTGAAGAAGATTAAGAATGAGTCATTCTTCAAATGGTCAAATAAGATGGCAGGAAACCCCACGAGACGCAATCAAAACCTTTATTACCAATACCACCAGGACCAGGGACACACCACAGAAGATTGTAGAAATTTGTGGGACTATTTAAACCAACTGGTTCAAGAAGGAAAGTTAAAGCAGCTATTGCATCATTCTAGTGGTCAGAGGGGACAGACAGGTTCAGCACCCCGGGGAGATGCTTCTTCAAGACCTCCCTTGGGAATTATAAATATCATCTTTACTACTTTGGGGAGGACTAGTTCTTGTCCCTCTAAAGTGATGTCTGTGGCTCAACTATCCACCGAGGACACCAATTCGAAGCCGAAGAGGGCTAGAGTGGATATCTGACCGATGCTGGGTTTTTCGGACGAGAATAAGATTGGAACCATATAGTCCCATAATGATGCTTTTGTGGTCACGTTCAAGATTGGAGGGTATGACATGAAAAAGGTGATAGTGGATGAAGGCAGTGGTGCTGAGATTATGTACCCTGACCTATACAATGTGCTGAATTTAAGACCCGAGAATTTAATAGCCTACGATTCTCCTCCAAAGGGTCAGATTAGACTACCCATACAGATTGGTTCAGAAGTGGTGGAGGTGGATTTCATAATGGTGGACGCTTATTCCCCCTACACGACCATTGTGGCCAAACCTTGACTTCATACCCTAGGAGCCGTCTCCTCTACTTTGCACCAAAAAGTGAAATATTTGTCGGAAGGCCAAGTTAAAGAGATCCTTGGGAGTCAATCCACGGCTAGGCAATGCCTGGTGGCTGCCATCTTACATCAGCACGAGAATAAGTCCTCGGCTTTTGCGAAAAGGGGCTTATAGCAATCAAAAACTCTGGTGCTGCTTATCAATGAACCAGCTGAGGAGGTAAAATGTGAAGATTTAGAAAAGGTTGTTATTGGTGATGATTCGAAAGAAATTCTTTCAGATTGGGGCTCAGATACTTCCTCAGGAAAAGGAAGAGCTGATAGAGTTTCTTAAGAGAAATGTTGATGTGTTTGCGTAGAATGTTTATGAGGCTCCGGGGGTGGATCCAAACTCCATCTGTTACTATTTGAATGTTAATTCATCTGTCACCCTCAAAAAGTAGCTAACTCGACACTCATCCAATGAGCATTTTGATGCTGTCAAGGATGAGGTGACAAAGCTTAAACAAGCTCGGGCCATTAAGGAGGTGTTTTACCCTGAGTGGCTGGCCAACACTGTGGTGGTGAAGAAGAAAAATAGGAAGTGGCAAATGTGTGTAGATTTCACAAACTTGAATAAAGCCGGTCCAAAAGACCCCTTCCCCATGCCTCAAATAGACTACTTGGTACAGTAGGCCATCCTCAGATAAGTTTCTTAGATGCTTTCCAAGGATACCATCAGATACCACTGGCCTTGGAAGATCAAGAGAAGATGGCTTTTATCATTCCCACTGGAAACTACTACTACAAAGTGATGCCCTTTGGTTTGAAAAATGCAGGGTCTACCTATCAGAGGATGATGATCAAGATGTTCGAGCCATAATTGGACAAGAATATTGAGGTCTACATAGATGATATGGTGGTGAAGAGCAAGGTGGTGTTCGAGCATGTGAAAGACCTTGGAAATATTTTTGAAATTCTGAGGAAACACAAGCTGTGCCTTAATGCTTCCAAGTGCTCTTTTGGTGTGGGATCAGGCAAGTTTTTGGGCTACATGGTCACTCATCGTGGAATTGAAGTCAATCCTGACCAAGTTAAGGCTATTAACAATCTTCAACCATCTCGGAATCCCAAAGAGGTCTAGAAGCTAACAAGGATGACTGCCGCCTTGAATTGGTTCATTTCTAGATCAGCGGATAGTTGCAGACCCTTCTTCCCATTGATGAATAAATGAAAAGGATTTGAGTGGACAAAAGAGTGTGCCTTGGCTTTTCAACAACTCAAGGAATACCTCTCTTGGCCACCTATCATGTCCAATCTTGAAGTGGATGAGGTCCTGTTTGCTTATATTGCTGTAGCCCCACATGCGGTAAGCTTAGTGTTGGTGCGAATTGATAGTGGTATACAAAGGCTAGTTTTGTTATGTGAGCAAGTCACTACATGAACCCAAGGTCTGTTATCTACCACTAAAGAATGCTATTTTGGCAATGGTACCTGCTAAACGTAAACTTCCCCATTACTTCCAGGCACACACAGTTGTTGTCCTAATTTAGGTTCTGCTCAAATCTATACTTCGAAGTGTTGGTTAAATGAGAAGGATTGCTAAATAAGGGACAACCCTAGGATTTTTTGACATCAAATACATGCCTCGTACCTCTGTCAAGGGTCAAGTCCTCACAGATCTAGTAGCAGAATTTGTTGAATCCCCATTGAAAGTAGAAGTAGAGAAGCAAGGTATGGATGGAAAATCGGTTGGCATAATCTCCTTGCAAGATCCTTTACCTTGGAAAGTACACGTTCGTGGCGCAGCAAATTAGAGAGGATCTAGAGTATGGTTAGTTCTAGTATCTCCTGAGAAGATCACTATTGAGAAATCTTTGAGACTGGATTTCTCGGCTACAAACAATGAGGCTAAGTATGAGGCCCTATTGGTGGGAATGGCTATGGTTTAGAAAATGAGCGGGAAAGCAATAGAGCTGTTCACAGATTCGAGGCTAGTCGTAGGCCAAGTGAAAGGGGAGTTAGAAGCTAGGGATGTGAGAATGCAGTAATATTTGAATCAAGTTAGGCACTTGCAAGCAAGTTTCGAATCTTTTAACTTGATACATATCCATAGAAGTGGAAACACACATGCAGATTCCTTGGCTACTCTAGCCACCTCCTCGGCACAAGATTTGCCTCGAGTCATACTTGTTGAGGACTTATGCAAGCCTGCTGTGGCGAAAAAGGCATGGTCCAGATCCATCAAATCAGGGTAGGGCTGAGCTGGATGGATCCTATAGTGCTATTCCTTAAAGAGGACATCTCGCCTAAGGAGAAGTCAGAAGCTGAGAAAGTACGAAGAGAGGCTCCTCAGTTTTGGCTATCCGAGGACCACAAGTTATACAAATGCTCCTTTTCTGGGCCATACATGCTGTGTATACATCTTGAAGCATCAGAGCTATTACTGGAGGAACTACATGCGGGGATCTGTGAAAGCCACATGGGAGGTAGATCTTTGTCTCACTGAGCCCTTACTTAGGGATACTAGTGGCCGGGCATGCAAAAGAAAGCACAGGAATATGTTAAAAAGTGTGACCAATGCCAAAGATTTACACCAAACATTCACCAACCGGGAGGAGTCCTCAATCCTTTTTCCAGCCCTTGGCCATTTGCTCAATGGGGTTCGGATATTATAGGTCCTTTCCCTAAGGCAGCAGGAAACAAGAGGTATTTACTGGTCGGCACAGATTATTTCACCAAGTGGGTTGAAGCCGAGTCATTAGCAAATATCAGAGATATGGATGCTAAGAAATTTGTTTGGAAAAACATCGTCACTCGATTTAGGATCCCTCATACCCTCATCTCGGATAAGGTTTTGAAACCCAGACTGTTCACTGAATCGTAAAAGGAGAGATTCAAGGTTTTTGAGGTCGAACCGAGGTTAAACTGAGGTTGAACCGTGATAACGTCATAATTAATTTAATAATTATTTAAAATATAAATAATTATATTAAATTAGTAAAAATATTTAAAAAATGAACTAAAATAGTGCAATTAAATATAGAGATATATTATTCCTTTATAGAAACAAATCTATCTTACAAATGTATTTTCTATATCATAATTCATAACTTTAAGAAATATTAAATCCTAGTATTTTTTACGTTGATTAGTTAAATTTGTGATAATATCTAATAATATAATAAGGGATAATTACACATAACCCACCTGTGGTTTGGACGAAAATCACTTTGCCCACCCATGGTTTGAAAAGTATCACTTAACCTACTTGAGGTGTGTTTTCGTCACTCTCTGTAACCCACCTCGGTCTCTGCTGTTACACAAACACCTTTTAACCCCAAAATAGAACATAACGCAAATCAAAACCCCCAAAACTCAAACACTTTTCGAGAGAGAGACCCAAGGTGCAATCAGGCTTGTTCTTCGTGGTTTGGAGCATGTGGAGAGGGAGAAAACACTTGTTTTGCATCATCGAACCTAGGCAAGGTATGTGTGATTGTTTTTCATTTGCATTTGGGTTCTTGATGTCATTTTTTTATGGTGACCCACCCACGTAGTTAGGTTTTGCTGTTCATCTGCACAATAAATTTTTTTTTTTTGTATGTTAAATGTGCATTTTGCTATTTATGTGTAGAATCGCTTAGGATATGCATTTTGCTAGGGTTGTTTTTATAATGCATATACCTGAAAGAATCAAGTTTATTTGTCAATGATTGCACTTGTTTGTGAATTGTGGGTAGTGTGGTCCCTATGAATTTGTTGGGAATCTGGTTTTGCATGTGCTTTATGTGGTCCTTTGTCCGTGTGTTGTTGTCAATTTGTTGGCTTGTTGTCTCTTTTGGCTCCTTGTCATTTTCTGCATGTCAGTGTGTAAACAAAATACTTATTTTAATTGCAGATGGTTGACTTCACATTTGACCTTGAAATTCATGTTGGGGGATGTTTTGTGGAGGAGCCAACCATACAATATGTAGGTGGGTCTATACGTTTACTGATAGAGATTGACCCTGACAAGTTGAGTTACTTTGAAATTCGGGATTTATGCCATCTAGTTGGTACTCCTAAGGAACACAGTAGATATAAGTATTTAATTCCTGATGGTGATCTACAGCATGATTCAAGAGACATAGAAACAGATACAGATGTCGTAAACATGACTAACCTTCATAAGGCATGGTATGCTGAAAAAATCATAATCTATACTGACATAGATGTGGAGCCATTGGCAGTTGAGTATCCTAATGCAGGGGGAGTGGTAGATGGTGGTGTAGGTGGTGATGGAGGGGGAGTGGCAGATGGTGTAGGTGGTCATGCAAGTGGTGATGTAAGCGGTGATGCAGCAAGGGTTGAAATAGAATTGGATAGTAATGATGATGAAGATGATGAGAATGATGATGAGAATAATGATGAGAGTGATGATGAAGAAGATGTTGAGGATGTTGACATTGATGCAAGAGCTGAAGAACAGAATGTTGAAGGAGATGATGATGATGATGATGATGATTGGCTAAATGAAGGCCTAAAGGGGGATGGCTTTGGTGATGATATATTTGCTGCTCAAAACTCAGCTCCACAAGGTTCTGCTCCCAATACAAACCCAGAATCAAGCAATGCACCCCACACAGCCCTAGAATCAAGCAATGCACCCCACACAGCCTCAGAATCAAGCAATGCATTCCATGCAGACCCTAAGTGGGCTGAGCCAGCCCTTGAGGATGAACTGGTAAGCATGGATGGGTCTGATGATGAGCAGGTACCTGAGCAAGTAGAGTTTAATGCTAAGAGTGACATGAGAAATGTTGTACTGAAGAAGGAGATGAAGTTCCCTAATGCAAAGGTGTTCAGAGCTGCTTTGAGGGAGTATGCAATCAAAAAACGTATTGACATCAAATTCAAGCTTAATGAGAGGACCAAGATATCAGTTCACTGCAAGAATGGGTGTGGGTGGAGATGTTATGCATCTCAAATAAGTGGAGAGCTAACATTTCAAATTAAGACCTTGACTGATGACTGTACCTGTCCCAAGTCTTTTAAAAATAGCCAAGCAACATCAGCTTATGTTGCTAAGTGATTCATTGAGGATTTTAGCAAAAATCCAAATTGGGAGGTGAGTGGTGTACACAACCATGTGATGAAAAATTTATCTGTTGACTTAAGTGTAAACCAAGTGTATAGGTCAAAGAGAAAGGCAAAGGATTTGATAAATGGAGATGAGCAACTGCAATATGGTGTCTTTAAGGACTATGCACAAATGATAACCATTGTAGACAAGGGGAGTAGGGTTATACTGCAGATAGAAATGGCTGAGGAGACTTCCTAACCAAAATTTAAGAGGATGTATGTTAGGTTCAATGCTCAGAAGGTAGGATTTTTAGGTGGATGCAGGCCATTTATAGGTTTAGATGGTTGTCACATAAAGCACAGATTTGGTGGGAAAATCTTATCTGCCACTGCCAAGGATGCAAATGACAACATTTTTCCAGTAGCCATGGCTGTAGTGGAACAAGAAACCAGGGAGTCTTGGATATGGTTTTCGGAAATTTTTGCTGATGATATAGGGAGGCCAGAGGAGTTTCAGTTGGTCTTCATTTCTGATAGGCAAAAGGTATGCAAGTTTTGTTTTGTTCAGTTACACTTGAATAGTTGACTTTGTTTGTTGTACTAACTTGTTTTGTTTGTTTGTTTGCTTATTTACAGGGGCTTATACCTGCAATAGAAACACTATTCCCTACTGTGGAGCATAGATACTGTGTGAAATACATCTACAACAATTTCAAAGTTAATCACAAGGAATTGGAGTTGAAGGATGCATTGTGGAGGTATGCTGCTGCCACAACAGTAAAAGAGTTTGAGAGATGCATGCAGTACGTAAGGGATTTGGATGAAAAGGCATATGAGTATCTTGCAAACATTGCACCTACATAGTGGACAAGGTCACATTTCACTCCTAGGGCCTTAACAGATTGTTTGGTAAATAATTTGAGTGAGTCTTTTAATGCAATGATATTGAAGTCTAGGGACAAGTCTATCTTGGCAATGTTGGAGTGGATTAGGGTTAGACTTATGACTAGGCTTTACACAAAAAGGGAAGGGATACAGAAGTATGCTGGAAAGTTGTGTCCAAGCATACAAGATAGGTTGGAGAAATTGAAGGTTGAAAGTAAGGCATTTAGTGCTACCCCAGCTGGTAGTTTCCTTTATGAGGCAGGCAGTCAGTATGAGAGGCATGTAATTGATTTGGTGAAGAAGACATGTAACTGTAGGTCTTGGGATTTAAATGGCATTCCCTGCAAACATGCCATAACAGCCATTTATACAAACATTGAGACACCAGAAGACTATACCCACCCATGCTACTTCAAAGAAACTTACATGGAGATATACAAGGAGGTACTTCCTCCCATGCCTGGCCAGTCAGAATGGGCTGAGATTGGACAGCCTGCTCCCCTGGCACCTCACATATACAAACCACCAGGCAGACCACCCAAGCAGAGAAAGAGGGCTTCTGATGAGCCTAGGAACCCTTACAAAGCAAGTAGACAGAACAGACCTGTAAGATGTGGGAAATGCAAAAAGGAAGGGCATAACTCAAGAGGGTGCAAGGCTGCCATCACTGCGAGACACCATGACAGACGAGACAGAGACTTCAAAGAGAAAAAGCTGTAAGTAATTAGGATTTAAATGGCAAAAAAAAAAAAAAGTTTTTAGACTTACAATAAACACTGTATTGAAACTGGGTTTTGTTGCAGGTAAGGGAAGGGGTGCCTGCACCTAGATCTGCACCTTAGCCTGCACCTCAGCCACCATCCCAGCAGCCTACTCAGACCTACAACATGATGTCTGCCACTCAGCCTTCATTCTCACCGCAAGGAAATCAACCTAGGCCATCTCACAAGAGAGCAGGATGGTTCTCTTCCTCACAACCAGAGTTTCACACACCTAGGGAGACCTGGGATATCTTACCAAGTTCTTCACAGGTAACTTAGTCCTAGATGGTTGTGTAGCTTGGGATATATTTTTAACAAGTGGATCTATTTTTTATTTTGTAGCCTTCACATGCAGATGGGAGCATTGGTGGTGTGAGAACTAGAGGACAGCTTGCTGCACAAAGGCCACCAAAAATGAATCCAGTGGGTGGAAAGAGGAAAGAGTAAAGACAAGAAATGAATGAAGCTAGTGGGTACGCATGCCAGTATAGGGAGTAAAGCTAGTGGGAACATGTGGGCCTTTTTGTTTTTTTTTTTTTTTTTTTTTTTTTGTGAAGACCACTGTTGGCCTTTTGTAATTATCAATTAGTGTAAAAAACAATCACTGCTGGCCTTGGAATGTGCTTTTTTGTAATTAAGGTACAATACACTCCAGGTTGTTATATGAAAGTTGTGATATTACAGTTTGTATGGAACAATATTTGTCCAAACTAGATTATATGAAAGTTTATTTATTTCTACTACAAATTGTGTCCAAGTATATTTTTCTAATAGAGTGTATAGAAGTTTTTATTGTGGAATGGTTGTTATGGTATGCACAACCAAATTATATGGAAGTTTATTTATTGCTACTACAAATTGTGTCCAAGTATATTTTTCTAATATAGTGTATGGAAGTTTTTATTGTGGAATGGTTGTTATGGTATGCACAGCCAATTATTTATTGCTACTACAAATTGTGTCCAAGTATATTTTTCTGATATAGTATATGGAATTTTTTATTGTGGAATGGTTGTTAAGGTATGCACAGCCAAATTGATAATTGACCATTACTTCTTCCATTAAATGGTTGTTATGATATGCACAAAATACTCAATAATTGACCAATTCTTCATTCATTGACACATCAAAACATTACATCAGTAGGCTAGTGCTATTACAATGCAAATTCATTAACACCATTGCCACAACTATCTCTACTAACCAATTAGCTACTTTAGGGGCAACAATCTAGGTCTCTTCACTCCAGAGAACTCAATTGAGCCAAAACACAGCAACATAACAATAATAAAAAAGATCCATGACAAAATGCATGCAGACTTCCACATTTTTTGCTTCTCTTCAGCAAGAATGGCTTTTTCCTTAGCTTTTGCACAGACAGCTCGAGCCTTTCTCTCCCTCTCCTTAGCTTTGGCTTCCTCTTCAAGAGCTTTTTTTGCCATTTGCCTAGCTTCTTCTGCCGTTTCTAGAGCTGTCCTTTCCCTCTCATTTGTAAGTTGGAGAGTAGTCTGAAGCCTAGACATCTTCTCTAGAGCCAAAGGTGCAATTTCATTCCCACGAGGATAGGTTGAGTTATCAATCCAAACAAAGAAAGGACACTTAGGACCAACCTTATAACGGCTACAACCCAAGAACCTCCTCCCAAAATTGTACAAACTCAAACTTGTTCTCAAAACACAAGTCTGCTCATTGCACATATGTCCACATAAACCCGAGAAATTACCACTTGATGAAGACATCTCAACATAACACGAATCCTGGGAAGTACAAATTTAGACTTTCACACAGTAAGTTCACACTTGAACAAAATCTGAAACCCTAAATCAAGAACAGACCCAAATGCAGATGAACAGCAGTCACACATACCTTGCCTAGGTTCGATGATGCAAAACAAGTGTTTTCTCCCTCTCCACACGCTCCAAACCACGAAGAACAAGCTGATCGCACCCTGGGTCTCTCTCTCGAAAAGTGTTTGAGTTTTGGGGGTTTTGATTCACATTATGTTCTGTTTTGGGATTAAAAGGTGTTTTTGTAACGGTAGAGACCGAGATGGGTTACAGAGAGTGACGGAAACACATCTCAGGTGGGTTAAGTGATACTTTTCAAATCACGGGTGGGCAAAGTGATTTTCGCCCAAACCACAGGTGGGTTATGTGTAATTATCCCATATAATAATTAGAAAAAAAAATATATATATATATATATATATATATATATATATATAAAATATGGTTTTTGTGTAATTGTGTTGCATGTCCGCAACATGGCACTTATAAAATTACGAATGCATTATTTTTTTTTTATAAAAGAAATGATATGTCCATAACATTTTCATAGCAATTTTACAACAAATCCTAAGTGGCAGGTTGTTACTGGTTTTTATTGTTGGAGCAAAAAAGTAATCTAAGCATTAGGTTCAAATTTGAACCAATAACAACTAACCACCTATAATTTAT